>NW_015662167.1:1909742-1959858 GCF_001515625.1 Sinocyclocheilus rhinocerous | reverse complement strand
CGTATCCACAATATCTATAAATCTAACTATCTATGGCTCAGTGGTAGAGCATTGCGTTAGCAGCGCAAAAGGTTGTGGGTTCGATTCCCAGGGATTGATTTTTATATATATATACCTTTAATTATATATGTATAGATATATAATTAAAGGTAGTAATTAAAGTATTTATAATTAAATAAAAATACTGATATTCAGAAAGGGTACATAAAATGTATCAAAAGTGACAGTAAAGACATTTGTAATGTTTCAAAAGATTTCTATTTTAAATGCTGTTCTTTTGAACTATATATTCAACATTGATAACAAAAAGAAATTAATCAAATCAGCATATTAGAATGATTCCAGAAAAATCATGTGACACTGAAGACTGGAATAATGGCTTCTGAAAATAAAGAAAAATAAAGAAAATAAAATGCATTAACATAGAAAACAGTTGTTTTAAAATCTAATAATATTTCACAATATTATTTGATCAAATAAATGCAGCCTTGGTGAGCCTAAGAGACTTCAAAAACATTTAAAAAAAACTTACCAGCCTCAAACTTTTAAATGGTGGTGTATATTTATTTAACTTTCTTAATTTTTAATGTTTATATATATATTTATGTATGTCACACTCATAGCTCTGGTAG
Source organism: Sinocyclocheilus rhinocerous (assembly GCF_001515625.1). Taxonomy (NCBI): domain Eukaryota; kingdom Metazoa; phylum Chordata; class Actinopteri; order Cypriniformes; family Cyprinidae; genus Sinocyclocheilus; species Sinocyclocheilus rhinocerous. The sequence goes on along the minus strand of NW_015662167.1, from coordinate 1,959,226 downwards.
AGCAGCTGTGTTCAATTTAGTACTTGCATGGTCACACTATTTTACATAGCCTCTTGGGACATTTTGTTGGATTAGATTTACATTTTTTTCCACTTGGGAAAAAGTATATCACCTGTGCATTTTTTTTTCTACTTTTGCAGTTTTCAGTTCGAAATTACATTTGCCCACTTTGTTTCTCTAAGGATTAGTTTATCATGCGCAGGTGACGCTCATTCGCCCATTCACACACTAAAATTAGATTTGTAATATTAACTCTAAATTTACTCTTAGTAAAATTAATTTGCTTCTGTTCCCTAAATCTAGTCTTAAGGATTTCACTATTGCAGACCAAACATGAAGACTCTCTGAAATGGTAGCATGAAGGATTTTTAAGCTTCTGAACCCACACAATATCCTTCTGTACTCCATCAATGCCAAAAAAACAAAACTCTGTCCATTGGAGGGCCCAGCTTTCAGACTGCCTTAAGCTTTTCTCCTTCCACAAGTTTTTCCGACCCTTCTCACTTTTACCACAACTCCTAATCACAGAGAAGATTGTTTCGATTCATCAATGCCATCTGCGGCATAGCCATACTGATGATACTCTGTAACTGCTGGGTTATGCATCTAAGTGAGAAAAGCTTTTTTTTTTGTACTGTCAGAATTCCTGCACACTGAATTTGGATGAGGTCCACTTGTTCATGTTTGTGTCTGAGACACATGAGGTGGGCGTGTTCTGAGAGTACAGCAACTATAATGTTTCATTCATATCTTTTAATGAGAAATAGCGCTTTCACTATTACATATAGGTCAGAAACTGATCATTTGAACAGGAAATTTGATTTACATTAATGATTTATAATATTGACAATATTGATATTTTCTCTAGCCTTAAGGATCTACGCCACTGATCATGAAATCTAAATAAAAATTCATAAAAAATGTTTCAGTTCAATTGCAGCCTCTTAGTTTAAATTTACGAATGCAGACAGGAATGCAAAACCCAAAATGTTTTTATTTATTTAGTGTGGAAAACTTGGTCTTCAGCACTTATAAATCTGAAACCATACTGGCACTAAAGCACATTTAATTGGCTTTCTCCAAATTAAATGTTCACATGTGGATATGCTGTGGTGAATACTTCATGTAGTAAGGAGGATAAAATTAAGAACAATTGCTATTTTCCTTGCTTTCAGTAAACGTTTATGTGAGTTTTAAGCCATCAACTAATGTACAGTATTTGCATAAGCCTTGCATAAAGCATTTTAAAAGGATTTTTAAATGATACTGCTGTTTGCTTGTTTCAATGACGCAATGCATAGGCTGGAATAGGTGCATAAGAATCTGCTAATTTCTTAGATATTAAAGCATCTAGACCCACCTTTATGCAAGAACTGTTTTTATATTTATTCTTTTATTATGACTTTTCTCATGGTCCTTTTTACTCTTCTATCCACTTAGTGATGATTAATAATGCAGTGTGTTTTCTCGTTAACTAGCAGCTTCAACAGAGCAGCAAAGACTGTCACGTCCGTAATGGAATGCAAAAGGAGTTTAGCATCAGCAAACAGCTGAAGAAGGGGATAATTGCGGCTCTAGTTTTATCCAAATAAACTAGGCCTATACAAGTAATCCATCTTCTTGCTCACGATTATTTAAAAGTTCATTTAAATGCCTAGCGCACAACCAGAAATGGACTATGGCATCATCAGGCACAAGCCCCTCCCCCTCCACAGAGGTATCTTGAACTAGGTCAGCATGTGACTGGTCAAGATGTCTTGAGTGATATGTTGTGTTGACAGGTATTGCATTAATAAGGAAGTGCTGGGGCTCCTAGAGACACACTGATTGACAAAATGCTGCCTCCAAGTCTGGCCAAGTTGACCTCTTGCCCACCTAGGAAAAATTGACCTCTGTAGTGTGTATGTGTGGGTTTTGGCTGACGCCAGAGAGATAGAAGTCAGCAGTATTCATAGCAATGCTCCCAGCAGACAGAGCATTTGTCTGTAATTGTCTATTAGTTGCATATAGATTCATTCCTGCTAAAAAATAAACGTTGAAACCAGCTTAAGATGGTCTCTCAGCCTGGCCAAGCAGGTATTTTTTATTTATTTTGTATTTAACTAGTTTAGCATAAGTCCTTATGGTTTGTCTTCATTATTTTCATAACCTTTGGCCTGATATAAGGTTTATATCTAGAACGGAGAAGGCCACCGTACTACTGCACATGATCTTCTGAACACTCCAGACTGTATTATTTCACTTTAGCTGATATCTTTGTTATGTTTGGCTGCTTTTGTGGCACTAATGTGATAGGAAAGGGCAGAAAAATAGTTTTTAGCTTAATGATCCTGTATTCAAACAGAATTATAGCTGGGGTAAGCAGTCTTGATATTCAGAAATGTCTGGAATGTGTTAAAGTTTAATGATAATGACTCTCTAAATTGTCCAAAGGCAACATGAGGATGGCACTTTGGTGGTATAAAAGGGAAAAATGAACTCTATAAAGCCTTGTTCTAAATAGTCCTTTTATGTGGTTTTAGCGACAGAAATATTTCAGAAATGAACTATCTCAGCAGGGTTGGGTGCAGAGTGCCTCCAATAGATTCATTAAAAAATCTCTCAAATGAGTCAGTCCTGAGGGGTTTAGCAAGTTGAGTCTGAGGAAATAGGAAAGACTTTAATCAGGGTGGACACCATGATTTGAAAGAAATCAGAGATTTTGGGTTGGACATACAGTCTATCAATTTATCAATGGGTTGTATTGTTATGTGCCATGAAGCACAAAAAAGACAAAAAAAGGCAATTTAACAAATATTATTTCACACACACACACACACACAGTATATAGTTTTTTTTTGTAGTTGTTTATTTCTTTATTTATTTACATGGAATGTAAACCTTAGACATGACTTGGAATCTGAAGACAGAACAACCTATTGATTGGACAGTACTTGTATCTCTAACAGCCTCAGTTTTCATTCACATCAAATTACATATAGCATCTGTGGATGATTTTCACATCTGCCAGCATGTGCTCAGAGGTCAATGCCAAAGAGAAATATCTTGTATTCTATGTCCAGGGACCTTTTCATTGTTAGGAGTAATTTCCCAAACTTTGAGACTGAAAGGAAGATCTATAATATTACTCAAGATGATCAAACACAGAGTAATTCAGTCTGACCACAGTTCCATAGAGTAGTTCAGTCAATACAGACGTATTATATACTAATAGAAGAACATTAGGTTAGGGGTCAGTAAATCCAGTTTTGTCTTTATTTAAACAGGTAGCTATTATGGTAATGATTGGTTCATTCTCTCCATTTATTTAACAGCCTCTGTGCACCAAAAAGAATTAAGCTTTGAATAATGTGCTGCACTTTACAGCTGCATCTTATTATGTACAATTACTCATGCACAAATACCATTATTTGATTTTGTAAGTTGAAAAGTTTTTCAACAAACTGCCTATTTCAATGTCATTAATATGCATTAAGTCTTTCATCTGGCTTTGTCATGCCATTAGTAACCCAGCAAAGCACAGATTTGTGAAGGGCCCTCTTAGATACGGGGCATTTTCAATCCATAATGAAGGTTTTTAATCAATACCTTGTAACCAAAAGCGTCTGGAGAACTGGGCAGACATAAAAAGCAGAAATGTGATTTCAGTCATTCATCACCATTGACCCACTCCTGAAAATGATGCCATGACACAACAGGGATATTATCGACTCAGCCAGGCTGAAAACATATTTCTTTATGGACCCCTCTTAGCTACGGGGTTCCCATATTTTTAGAACAATGAATCCATGAGTTTTCGAGTCTGTTTTTATTCTTTTTTTTTCTGTTTTTATTTACTTTTTTTAAAATGGTATTATTTTCCATTGCATTCCAGATATGTAAATCAATAAAAAAATTCCTGATATTTTCAGGTTTTCCAAGATTGTAGGAACCCTCAACTTCATGCGTCTTTAACAGTCAGTCTGCAACCACTAGGGGGTCTGTAAGGGGTACAACAATTTTTGTTAGATCCCAAACAAAATTTTGTGGAAAAAAAAAAGAAGAAAAATTGGGGTTAGATCTAGATTCATTCATTCATTCATTCATTCATTCATCCAATTTTTCACTCACAAAAATAGTATTTTAAAAAATGGTATTATTTTCCATTGCATTCCAGATATGTAAATCAATAAAAAAATTCCTGATATTTTCAGGTTTTCCAAGATTGTAGGAACCCTCAACTTCATGCGTCTTTAACAGTCAGTCTGCAACCACTAGGGGGTCTGTAAGGGGTACAACAATTTTTGTTAGATCCCAAACAAAATTTTGTGGAAAAAAAAAAGAAGAAAAATTGGGGTTAGATCTAGATTCATTCATTCATTCATTCATTCATTCACCCAATTTTTCACAAAAATAGTATTTTAAAATTATTAATAATAATAATAATAATAGTAGTAATCATAATAACAACAAGTAATGAAATAGCTCACAATCGATATTTTTAAAACTTGTTATTAACATTAACTTTTATTCTATTATTTTATCATGTCCATTTCAGTTTATTTCAGTTTTGTTCATTTGTTTTGTTCTGTTTTTTGTTTTTGTTTTCCATTTCCGTTGTTTTGTTGTTCTGTTTAGTTCATTTCTGTTTTGTTTTGTACATTTTTGCAAATATATACATTAATATAATACTTTATGCATGTTACGTTGATACATTTATATTTACATTTAATCATTTAGCAGATGCTTTTAACCAAAGTGACTTACAAATGAGAACAATAGAAGCAATCAAACTAACAAAAGTGCAACAATATGTAAGTGCTGTGAAGTCTAAAAAACATATTTCTAATGCAGTACAAGGTTTTTTTTTAATTTAATATTTTTTTTAATAATAAATAAAAAGAATAAAAAGTAGAATAGATATAGAATAGAGACAGCAAATGTTAAAGGGTTAATTTATTATTATTATTATTATTATTATTTTATAATAAATAAAAAGAAAACATGTAGATAGAATAGAAATGCTAGTGTTAGAGGGTCAAGATTTTTTTAAATATAATTAAAAAAATAATAATAATAAAATGAAAGTTTTATACTATACGTAACATGGGGTCTCTTTGTCATCTTCTTATGCACTGGCGGTCTGTAGTCTGAAGGACTTGTATAGCTAATAAAATGCATTGTGGAATGAGGGAGAAAAAGAGGAATTTGCAGTGTAACACGTCCAATAACAGAATAAGTCACATTAGGTGCTGTGTAAGTGTAAGCAGGTAACAGGAGCAGATACAGAGATAGAGTGGAAAAGGGCACTTGAAGAGACTTCAATTAGCAACATCAGTTCAGGTGTGCAGCCGGCCGTGAAGCCTGAGCCACGGGAGGGAGGGAGGGAGGGAGGGGGAGAAAGAACAGGCAGTGCTGAGGGGGTATCTGTTAAAGGGAACGGTGAAGGATGAACGCTGTCTGACATAATGATGTGGAAAATGACAAGCACCATTTCATATCTCCTGTCAAATCCTGTAATAATTGACACGCAATGCACACAATTCCTCACGGAAGTGACATACCGGCACACTCCACGCCGGCGTCAGGTAATGCAAGGTGCGTGATATGACAAAAGAGCCATTTATTTATGATGCTCGTGTTGAAAGATGGGTAAACAGCCCTTGTTTCATTTTCACAGGTACACGGAAATCCCTCGTGGCTTCAGAGAAACTCACAAGGCCCACGTTAACTGCGCAGAGGAAGATGATTGATGGTGGTTGTAAATCTCAGCACTCTCTCGTTCTCATCAGACTAACATTGTTAGCTTTCCTCTTCCCTTTCTGATCCAAGGAAAAATCATGATTCAGTGTGTTGTTCCTTGCACTGTACATGAAATTGCTACCTGTCACTTTCAATGCACATTGATTACGGCAGCAGCGTGGGCCGTGGACAGAGGGTGATTATTTGTCTTTAAAAGCCATTCAGTGGATGTGGTGCTTTTGCGTGGTGCGTGTCACTGTTTCAGAGTTAATTACAGATGAGCAGTAATAGCTGCGAGATGCTCGGTGAGTCACGAGCCAGAGACGCAGCGACACACTCCACATGCTTTTGTCGTTGGAGGCCCGCACTTCACCACCCTCGGTCACAACGGGAAAATTGTCAAACCTCGCTGTTAGCTTGGACCCTGATGAAACGAATGAGCTTGGAGAAGCATAGCGATCAAATCTTTTGTGTTTCTGTCTTGCAGATCCTTCGCTCCACCACCGGCAGAAGGCAGTGGTTTCTGATCTCACTTTCCAGACAGGCATGTCGAGCCTGATGGACTTTGGAACTCCAGATTCTTCACTTGACAAAGGTAAGATCTCCAAATATGCATAAGCAGTGCTTATTTTCCACAGGCTGTGGAGCTCAGGTAATTTATCACAACGCTGAAAGGCAAATAAAACAAAACCATTGTCCTTTGGATTTTCAGCTTCCCCCCCGCTTATGTGTTTGTGAGGAGAGAAATGTATGCGACTAAAGAAATGCACTTCTACAAATTGCGAGAGTCATCTTCCAAGAAAACAAAAAAAGCTTTGTCTGATTCATGTAATGTCACTCGCTGCGGGGAGGCGTTATTATGAAGTGTATTGATCAAACTGGGAATTGAACAGAATCTCTACGTTTTATTCTAGACATCCCATTTTCCACACATAATGACGCCTGTTACTCTCTATTGCCTTTCCTCCGGAGTGCTGGCCCTCTAAATCATAATCTTTATGTCTTTATCAAAGCCAACATCACAAAGAAGCCAAACTACCCTCGTAGGATGATAGAGGGTCTTCATTTTAACCAGTACCGGGAATAGTTTTCAACTTCACTCAGGCTGATGGCGAACACTGCATGCTAATGCATTGACGGCACCCGTGGCATGCGTTAGCATGTGCTTTATACTAGTATACACACACTAATATACATACTCATTTGTATTAGTTTGTGCGGTCTGTTTTGCTCTCTTTTTCTAGTCTTATGTTCATTTCTGTTTTATTCTGCTTTCTTGTTTTGTTCTGCTGTTAATTTCTGTTCTGTGCATCTTTCGCTCCAAATTAAAGCAGTTTACAGTCAAAGAATTTTAGCCCGACTTTTGCAGCTACTTGTTTATTATACTTATATTATATTATTGAGAGAGAGAGAAGCTTTAATATATATCCAACTTTTAAAATTACTAAACTTATATGTTTTCCTTTTGAGCTCTGTGTGAATCTGTATATAAATAATTAAATTCAGTTGATTCCTTTGCATAGTCATATTTTCTTTCTGCTTCCAAACTTTTGCAGCAGCAGAAGTGTTTCTTGTAAAGTGCCTTTTAAATGCATTTAAATTTATAAAAATTTCAATAACGACATCTCAATCTTCAGCAGAAAGTGAATTGCGCTGACTCTCGCGAGAAATGAATCCAAATGACGCTTTGCTGATGTTCCGTGTGATTGGCTGTTTGCTGCACGTGTCACGCTTTCAGGTGCACGCACTCCAGAGAATGTATATATCGAGCTTTGTGAGCCCGCTGAACCTAAACCAGGTTGGCTTTATCAGGTTTTGTCAACTCAAAACTTACTCTGCAACTCTGAGTTTGTTCATCTCGCTTCGTGCTACAGGCCACTGTTCATTTCTACTGTTGTTTTCCACTCTATTGTTTAATTCTGTTCTTTTCGTGTTCAGTTCTGTGTGTTCATTTTTATTCTGTTTTGTTATTCATTTCTATTTTGTTCATTTCTGATCAGTTCTATCCTTTTAGTTTTCTTCTGTTAATTTCTGTTCTTTTCATTTCTGTTTTATGTTGTCATTTCTTTCTTTTCTATTCTTCTCTATTCATTTGTTATTTTCTGTTCTGTTTTCTGTTCTGTTCATGTCTGATTTGTTCTTTTTTATTTTGATCTCTATTGGTCTCGATTTTGTTTTGTTCTGTTCATTTCTTTTGTTCTGTTCATTTCTTTTTGTTTTGTTCTACTTCGTTCTTTTCTTTTTCGTTCTGTTTTGTTTTACTCTATTCAGTTAGTTTTTGTTTTATTGTGTTGTGTTCTGTTCGTTTCTATGCAATTAGATTGTTTTGTTTTGCTAATTTGTTCTTTTCTATTTTATTCTATTCTAACAAAAATACCTGAAAGTACCTTGCTGTCACTGTATTATTGCTATTAGACATGTACCATAGTAATACTGTGTTGTTTGTAGTGATATTTTTGATTTGTAGTGACCCATATGCTGGCCAGGCTGTTTAATCAGCCCGAATTTGTTCATTTTGAGATAATTGGCTGATGACGCTGCCTGCTGCCCAGCTGTTTTAGATTTTTGTGTATGTATTTTACCATCCATACCATAGTGTATGTCAGCGTATCACGGTATTTTCTGATGCCATCACTTTACGTTGATGCTGCTACAGAATCATTCTGTTCTATCTGTTCTTTCTCTTTCTCTCCTGTTTTTTAAATCTTTTTTTCTCTTTCTATTCTGTTCCCTTGCGTTGTTCGTTTCACCCTTCGTGAAAGGCATTATTGATGTTGTGCTTGCTGTCAGTACTTCATTATTCCCAGCCGAGCCTTAAATTGTTTTGAAAGATAATGCTCGGTCTGCCAGGCAACTGTATCTATGCAGTTGAGAAATAAAAGGAAGCAGGCAGCCGTATTAGAAAGGCTTTAATGTACTAAATTCATTACTTTCAGCCTCATGTGCCCATACAAGCTCACTTATGTGCAGCACCCCTCGCAAAACAACAACCCAACAAATACTCTCCAGCTGAGCTTTCCCTATTGAACACGTGTACATTTAATCAACACACAAGAGCTCTTGGGCCCATCCTGTCTGATATTAAGGCGGTCACTCATTCATTACACAAACAGCATATGCTTCAAAGTATCACATTGAGTTGGTTGTGTATGAACTGGTCATTTTTTTCCTCAGCAGGCACTCTGAACTCAGCACCAGCATCCTGGTCTTTAAGAGAGAGTGATAAAAGGAGAGATGAGTCAGTGTTAAGACCCTGAGAGCCCTTGAGTCTTTCTGCCTGGCTGTGTTTGAGACTGCCACTCGCTATAGGTTGAAGCCGGTGCACTGTGACAGAGAGTGGGCCCCTATCTGCCGGTGGCTCCATTAGTTCCATGAGAAAGAGGACACTCATCCATCTCTTTATCTGACAACACGTCCCACAGATCCCTACTGCAAAGAATTATGGGATGTGGAGGGAGAAAGATGGTGGACAAAAGTGGATATACTTTTAGTTCAAGAAAGAGCAAGTTTGTGGGGTTTATAAGGGTCACAGTGATTGACATGCCTTAAAAAGATAGTTCAGTCAAAAGTGAAAGATCAGTCATCATTTACTCTCTCTCATGTCATTCCAAATTAGTTTGCGTTTTTTTCTTAAATGAAAGGTAAACATTAAAAGCTCCTTTCTACACTATAAAAGTGAACAGCTCCAAAAATACACACATAGTCAATTTTTTTATTTTATAGTTCATATACAGTATAATTTTAATCTATTAATAGGTTTGTTAATGGTCATTTTTAGCTCATTTTGAAAAAATATTATGTAAAATATGTTCAACTTTTGCAGAATATCATGAATGTTCAATTTCTATACAAAGGAAGTGAAAAGCTCAGAAAATGATCCCTTTTTACTAAAGTATTATATATTTCTTTTTACATGTAATTTAAATTCCATATTTTCTTTTTCTCCATTTTATGAATTAATCGGTTTGATAATAGATGCATTTTTAGCTAATGTTGTATGACATTGTTGTATGACATGAAGAAAATGATTTAAAAAATACCATAAACGGAGCATATAAGTAGACCATATCATTTTATTTGATAGTTTTTACTTATGTTGTACTTTTAATTGTAATATTAAGCGATAAGTAAATAACACTAAAAATGACACAACAACATTTTTTAATAAAACTACTTTAAAACTAAAACTACTAATACTATATGATAATTTGTGTAAATTCAAGTGGTATGGACTACTTTCACGGTTCTTATAAATCTTTTTGGTGCTCGACAGCCTTAGTCCCCATTAACTTTCATTAAATGACAGAGAATACAATTAATATGAGTTTGAGTAAGTAAATGATGACAGAATTTTCATTTTTGGGCGAACTGTTCCTTTAACATTAAGAGAACAGTCAGTCTGTGTCTTGTTTCCACCATTAGATGGAGCTGCGGTGCCTCTGAAGAGAGACTCACCTGCCCTCTCACCTGATCAGAAAACTGTTTGTCTCCTCCCCCTGTCCCATGAATGCGGCTGTTCAAACACGGCTGGGAAAAGCAGTGCCATTTCCCTTTTGAACTCTCTGCACCTTTTAGGCCAGGAGGAGTGTGTGTGCAACCGAGAGCAAGAACAGGTAGGAAGGGTGTAGAGGGGGTGGGGAACTTTAGAAAACGCCCAAAAGAAACTCCCAGAACAGGTATACGGGCTCAGAGAGGAAGGCGGCTCAAACTTGTTTGTACTCACTCAAGAACACCTCCCTAGTAACCTGTCAGGGAGGAGTGATCCGTGTACCTATGTGTGAGTGTGTGTGTGTGTGTGTGTGTGTGTGTGTGGGAGGTTTAGTTGAATTTTCTTGCTATGAGAAGAAGCACCGGCACTGACAGTGGAGCCCGCCGGAGCCGGCACTGTGGGGAGCATGAGATCTGAAAAAGAGGAGGGCAGACCAGGTGAGTGTTTGTGTGTGTACGTGAGTCCAAGATGGAAACCACAGGCATAACGCACCCCTGAATCATATAACCAGCTGACGAGGCATGTAAATCTGATTGTATGACAATGCACAGAGGCTCTTCACGTGTACCGGCAGGTGTTGGGTGACCTGTATCAGTGATTCCCAAACAAGAGGTTCTTTGCTTTGCTAAACCTTTTGTATAAGATAGTCAGTTCCTTTTTGAGGAAATCCATTAGGCCATAATATAAATGAAAAAGTTCACATTTCAGGTTTTGTGTGTTATGGACTTGCTGTTGAGGCAAATAAGTCTAAAAAGGTTGGGAAACGCTGACCTATATCCCATACTGCCCTTTAGTACTTTGATGGATGACCAACTTTTAGATTATTTGATGAGTCAAACACATACAAGGCATGTACTTGTCTTTAATATCATGTAATCTTGAGTAATACTATGATTTACCATGTGTGACGTGTAGCCCAGTAATCAGCTGTAATTACGTTAGTGACACATATGTTGTTTGTGAGGTCAAATGAGATGGTGGTCATACAGAGGCATCATGCTGTCGTTTTATGTGAGGGATATTTGCGCATCCCTTAATCTGACCAATGATCTGTCACAATAATCTGCTTTGAATGTATAAAAATGTATGAGTGATCGAGTGAAATGGACATATGAGCGGTGAAATTAAAAGAAAAACATGTTTAATTTTCTATTTTTTTTAAACGTTGTATTTACCTTTTATTGTAAAAGTGGAAACATTTCATGGGCATTTCCCAAGCTTGTTGTTAATCCCTTGTGACATTTTAAAATCTTTACAATCCTCTCTCATTGGTTTACTCACAAAACAATTAAAGCTGATCCTGAATCAGCCCCCGTTTGTTCGTCTGTAGTGGCTAGTAATAATCCCTGCGTCTTCTCCACACCCCACTAAATCAACACTGTGAGACTGATCTTTACACTCTTTATTCAAAGTCTAACAACAGACAGAGTAGGAATTTATGGATCATATTTTAAGCACTTTGATAGTTGCCATCAGCAAAACAGGAGGAATGTGAATCACGCGTACAGTAACGTTACACTGCACATACTGTGAATTCACTCCCTTGAAGATAATTATATAGGTGATTCATAAAGTCAGGTTTCATCTGAAGCTGCTAAACTGTGTACTCTTGAATGCTTAGTTTATTGTGAACACACTTCCTGAAACGCTCGTTTGATTCATTGGAATTTAAGCGTTTGATCTTGGTGGTATGACAGTGCAGCTTGTGCCTTTGAAAGTTTTTAGGGTAGGGTAGGATTGTTTTTGACTGACTGAATGATTGAATGTTGTTATTGTGTGAGGGATAACCTTGCCTCAGGACACTTGCACCGTTGCTCTTTGAGATCAGTTAACATTAGACAAGGACATTGCTGCTGGTCTGTTGTTAAGAACGGTTTCTAATGTGCTGGTATTCACAATTATTGTTGCTTGTGTATGGTTTTTGTAACTATGGTAGGAATGGACAACATAGCAAAAAATACCTGGTGATATTCATTATATTTTTGTATTTGTGTGTTAAGTAGGGCCTTAAGGGGTGAGATTTATATTGCATTTATTTACATAACTAACTTTACCGTTATAAATAGCAGTGTTTACCTATACACTAGCATTCAAATGTTGGGGGTTGAAAGTGTCTCATGCTCAACATGGATGCATATATTTGATCAAAAATACAGTAAAAAAGGACTATAGTAATATTTAAAATGACTGTTTTCTATTTTAATGTTTTAAAATGTAATTTATTCCTGTGACGAAGCTGAATTTTCAGCATCATTACTCCAGTCCTCAGTGTCACATGATCCTTCAGAAATCATTCTGATATGCTGATTTTCTTATTATTATCAATGTTGAAAACAGTTGTGCTGTTTGAAACCTTGATTTTTTTCCCCCAGGATTCTTTGATCAAGTTCAAAAGAACAGCATTTATTTAAAATAGAAATCTTTTTTAACACTATAAATGTCTTTACTGTCAGCTTTGATCAATTTATGCATCCTTGCTAAACAAGTCTTTCATTTCTTTCAAAAGTCTTAGACTTTTGAAACTTTTGAATGGTAGTGTGTATTTCATAAATAATTTTGATATTTTTTGCATGATGATGATGCAAATAAACGATTATTTAAATGGGTATATTGAACTGATTCCCAGAAATGAATCAGCTCCATCAACTCTAATGACATTTTAAAGTTGAAATCGGAGACTTATGTCTTATTACTACTGTTAAGTATAAATACTTTTTTAAAAATCTAATGGCCAAATAAAATTTTTTTTTTATTATTATTATTTGGTTTCTTTCTATTTACATTTTAGATATTATAATTTATGTTTATCTGCACATTACATTTCACCCAGAAGTGCATCTGTGTGTCTGTTTATTTCATTATTTACAAACAGGTGCACCTGCTAGTGCCTGTGTGTGCCCTCATAGTCTAATGGTATTTTGAGAATATTGTGCCACCGGCGCCAACAGGGCTTGGCATAACCTCTGCGGCTCACTGATCTACTCGGTGCCAGTGGTTACGCTCCAAATAGATGAAGATAATGAGTTTGACCCTTCGAGCCCCTGCTGCCAGATGGTTCTGTCAAGCTCTGCCCTTCTCTCCCACCCCAAAGTACAAACTACAAGTTCACAGACAAGTTTCATGCTGCCAAAAACCCTGTCAGGAGCACCCACGCTGACAGCTACTACAATATGTTGCATTCCGTCACCCCAGCCAAGTCCACAGGGATTTTGAAGTGAGACACTTCACTTAAGTGTTTGCGTTACGTAACGGAGCAAATTATACATCTTGGAAAAAAATTGTGCAGTCGGAGACAACTGTCCAACAGGATTTGCTGCTGTCAAGCTAAATGACAGAACAAAGTGGTTTTATTCCAGTATCAGAGGGAAGCATATGCTTGAGTAGGCGGTGAACAAAAACAACTAAGTAACAGAGTTTTGAATATTTGAATTCGAACCCTTATTACTTCACCGTCGCTGGCAGGCCAAGTTTCCAAACAAGAATTAGGTGTCATTGGCATGTAAATGTGTGCAGGCACATGTAAATATATATTATCGGAAAGTTCCGAACAAGCAGTTTATTTGCAGCCAACCCAAAAAATATTTATTTATTTATTTTTCCATTTTCTGAAATGCTATTTTGTATTGCAAAAGGTAAAGGAAAATTTGTTTCCTCCTAATTTTAATTATTTATTATCAAAAAACATAGCACTGTAGTACATTAGTAAGTGGTTTATTTTGTGTGTGTGTGTGTGTGTGTGTGTTTCTTTTAATATTATTATTATGAGTTTATATGTATAGAGACATGATATTCTCTTATTTCGCATAAAAATGACAACACAATGTATTTGTATATATTTGGAATAATATTTCTATTTTTAAAAAGTCTCTTATTCTCACCAAGGCTGCATTTATTTGGTCAAAAATGCAGTAAAAAAAGTAAAATATTAAATATAATTACAATTTAATTATATTACATATTACATGTTAAATGTAATCTATTCCTGTGATGGTAAAGCATTATTACTCCAGTCTTCAATGTCACATGATCCTACAGAAATCATTCTAATATGCTGATTTGGTACTCAAGAAACCATATAAATATGGTTATGAAAGACTTAAATGTTAGTAGCAGTAGTAGTAGTAATAAGTTCCAAAGCTGATAGATTAACAGGAGTGTTTTTGGAACATCACGGTGAGTGTTTATGTGTGTGCGTGTTTTGGCCAGGCACTTCTGCTGCCCATCCGCTGGCTTGGCCTAATCTGTCCTTAATGAAAGTGTGAATCAATTACCACTATCTCCAGTTGGCATGGGCAGGCTGAACTTGCTTGCAATTTAAACGCAGAGCAATTAATTCAGCACAGCTGTTGCCCTCAGATATCCCTACACAGAGGACTAGAAACACACACTCACAGGTTTTCTCACTTTTTGCCATCATACATGCAAAATGTAATACAATTCTGCGCAGATGCCATGCAACACATGTGCTCTAAATCGTCTCTTCATCTCAAAAGTGTGCTACACACAAGCCACATTTTCTCAACAAATGGCGCACAAGTGTCACCCACAATCTCTCTGCATAGCTTGAGACTTGTAATGCGTTTTCATGCATGTATTTTGGTGCTGGCTCAAGTAGCTTTATCGTAGTACAGCAGCCCACACCTCCTACTGTACCTTTTAATAATACTTCTATCACAGCTCTGATTTAGAAAAAATGTCATTTGACGTGGGTGCTATTTTTGATATAAACTCTTGTGTAGGTCTTAAAAGAAATGCTGATGTTGATTTTCTTCGCCTATATGGGGCAGCATATTTGGGTCAGGCTGGGGTTTTATGTGGAGTATGCAAATATTTCATCCGGATTAATAAAACTGTCTTAGAATTATTCATTTCACTTGATGTATTAGTAACTGGCTCATTTAGCATTTTTGGCAGTTGTTCCAAGGAACAATCCAATCCAAATCCAAAATTGAGCTGATATTTAGCGCTTCTGACAGGCTTCTCTTCAGAGACAGTGTTTTGCAGTTATGGCTTGGCTCACTGTTTACAATTCCATTTACATTTATTCATTTAGCAGATGCTATTATTCAAAACAACTTACAAATGAGGAGAACTAAGGAGATAGAAACACAAGAAGGGCCATAAAGCAAAGTTCCCCGATTTGCTCTGGAAAAAAGAAATGTGAGAGCTAGTGAATGTGAGTGCTAGTGTTGAGAAACGGGCGAGATCCTGTGAAACAACAGAGAGATAATAGTAGTGTGTTTTGTTTTAAGAGTATGTGTATAGAAGTTTTCAGGAATAGTTGTGTTTTAGTTGTAAATATCAAATAAATGGTGAGGGTTAGAGCTAGTGTTGTTGCCATGATATTAACCAGAAAAAAGTTAGTTGGTGAAGCTAGTTAGTCAGCATGGTCATTTGGGAGAAGCTGGTTAACTACGGAAATAGAGATGTTTTATGCTTAAGTGTCTGATAACTGAAAAAGAACTGGTTATTGTTATTTCTGTTTCATCTTTGCTTTTTGACAACTTGATAGTCATTAGACTACAACAATACAAATAATATCCATTATGGATTAAAAAAAATTTAACTAGTAATGCACTATAAACATGGTTTACATAAGAAGTAAATATCAAATAAATGGTGAGGGTTAGAGCTAGTGTTGTTGCCATGATATTAACCAGAAAAAGTTAGTTGGTGAAGCTAGTTAGTCAGCATGGTCATTTGGGAGAAGCTGGTTAACTACGGAAATAGAGATGTTTTATGCTTAAGTGTCTGATAACTGAAAAAGAACTGGTTATTGTTATTTCTGTTTTATCTTTGCTTTTTGACAACTTGATAGTCATTAGACTACAACAATACAAATAATATCCATTATGGATTAAAACAAATTTAACTAGTAATGCACTATAAACATGGTTTACATAAGAAAAAATAAATGTTAGTTCAAATGTTAATTGATTACAAACAAAGCAAATATTTTAAAATATATTTGTTTTGTTTATATTCTTTTAGTTTGATATTAATAAATTAATAAAATATTTGTTAAAGTTAAGTCACCAATGAAGTCAATTAATTTGCTGGGATTTTCTTAAGAAATTATGCTGAATACTTAGGACGATGTGATATTTCAGTTTTTCTTTTTTTAATAAATCTGCAAAAATGTCAACAATTCTGTGTTTTTCTGTCAATATGGGGTGCTGTGTGTACATTAATGAGGAAAAAAAATTAACTTAAATGATTTTAGCAAATGGCTGCAATATAACAAAGAGTGAAAAATTTAAGGGGGTCTGAATACTTTCCGTACCCACTGTATATATATTATTCACAAGTGGACATACTTGCACCATACTTGTATTGCACCATACTTCCATACTTGTGGAACATCACATTGAGTTTTTGTGTGTGTGTGTGTGTGTGTGTGTGCGTGTTGGCCAGGCACTTGGTGCCCATTCGCTGGCATGGCCTAATCTGTCCTTGATTGAAAGTGTGAATCAATTACCACTATCTCCAGTTGGCATGGGCAGGCTGAACTTGCTTGCAATTTAAACGCAGAGCAATTAATTCAGCACAGCTGTTACCCTCAGATATCCCTACACAGAGGACTAAGCACACACACAGAGAAGGTTTTTTTGCCATCATGCATGCAAAATTTTATATGATTCTGCACAGATGCCACACAATACATGTGCTTTACATCGTCTCTTCATCTCAAAAGTGTGCTACACACAAGCCACATTTTCTCAACAAATGGCGCACAAGTGTCACCCACAATCTCTCTGCATAGCTTGAGACTTGTAATGCGTTTTCATGCATGTATTTTGGTGCTGGCTCAAGTAGCTTTATCGTAGTACAGCAGCCCACACCTCCTACTGTACCTTTTAATAATACTTCTATCACAGCTCTGATTTAGAAAAAATGTCATTTGACGTGGGTGCTATTTTTGATATAAACTCTTGTGTAGGTCTTAAAAGAAATGCTGATGTTGATTTTCTTCGCCTATATGGGGCAGCATATTTGGGTCAGGCTGGGGTTTTATGTGGAGTATGCAAATATTTCATCCGGATTAATAAAACTGTCTTAGAATTATTCATTTCACTTGATGTATTAGTAACTGGCTCATTTAGCATTTTTGGCAGTTGTTCCAAGGAACAATCCAATCCAAATCCAAAATTGAGCTGATATTTAGCGCTTCTGACAGGCTTCTCTTCAGAGACAGTGTTTTGCAGTTATGGCTTGGCTCACTGTTTACAATTCCATTTACATTTATTCATTTAGCAGATGCTATTATTCAAAACAACTTACAAATGAGGAGAACTAAGGAGATAGAAACACAAGAAGGGCCATAAAGCAAAGTTCCCCGATTTGCTCTGGAAAAAAGAAATGTGAGAGCTAGTGAATGTGAGTGCTAGTGTTGAGAAACGGGCGAGATCCTGTGAAACAACAGAGAGATAATAGTAGTGTGTTTTGTTTTAAGAGTATGTGTATAGAAGTTTTCAGGAATAGTTGTGTTTTAGTTGTAAATATCAAATAAATGGTGAGGGTTAGAGCTAGTGTTGTTGCCATGATATTAACCAGAAAAAAGTTAGTTGGTGAAGCTAGTTAGTCAGCATGGTCATTTGGGAGAAGCTGGTTAACTACGGAAATAGAGATGTTTTATGCTTAAGTGTCTGATAACTGAAAAAGAACTGGTTATTGTTATTTCTGTTTTATCTTTGCTTTTTGACAACTTGATAGTCATTAGACTACAACAATACAAATAATATCCATTATGGATTAAAAAAAATTTAACTAGTAATGCACTATAAACATGGTTTACATAAGAAAAAATAAATGTTAGTTCAAATGTTAATTGATTACAAACAAAGCAAATATTTTAAAATATATTTGTTTTGTTTATATTCTTTTAGTTTGATATTAATAAATTAATAAAATATTTGTTAAAGTTAAGTCACCAATGAAGTCAATTAATTTGCTGGGATTTTCTTAAGAAATTATGTAACCTGCAAATGAAACTCGGTTTATGAAGAGATAAATTATCATTTATGATGAATGCATCCTGTGTAAATTATTTATTCATATTTATTATCTTTTGACTACTGATGTGTTTATTTTTATTTTATTTATTTTTTTGTTCAAAAATAGTAAAACATTTCTAAAAGTATCAAGTGCTTAAAAGTATAAGATAAATAAAATATAAAAATAAATATTTGTAAGAGATTGCAAAATTGTGATATCATATGACTTTAATCATATGAAAAATTTTTTTTACATAATTCTTATCATACGTTTGTACCATCTTAATTGTCTTGAAACCAAAAATGATCTGTTGGTTTCTATAAGGAAGTCTTGCTTGTTAAAGTCACCATGAAACAGAAGTTTATTGTGATGTACATCAGAGTGAAACAGCTTCTTGAACAAGAAAAAATGTAGGGTGGGACTTCATTTTTTGATTTCATCGTTTTGATTTCATGTTAACTGTAAGCTAGCTAATAAGCTCAAGTGGGGACACCAACATCCAAAATACAACAAAGCTGGTCTTTTTAACACAGCTGTTTCTTAGTATAATGTAAAATGTTATTTTAATTAACCTTTCAAATGCATTTAGTGTTTTTACATGCAGAGCAGCTCTGTGATTGACGGGAGGTCAGAGAGGCTGCGTGGCTGGATTCACTGCTATCAAAGCGGGATAAGAGTATCACTCTCTGCCTCTCTCGACCTCTGCTCTCCTCTCAAGCCACAAACGAGAGCCGTGATTTGTGCTTCTGTAATTTGCTTCTCAGCCTAAGAGGCATTAGCAGCATGATCCATCAGATGAAGAGTGGCCCTTATCATCAAGGCACCAACCTCTGAGGTCTCTGGCTCACTAGGAAGCCAGTTATTGGTCTGCAGGGACGTATACTAGAGATCTGCACGGGCTTTAAACTGAAGCCATAACCCGGCCCGAACCTGAGATCGTCTGACCCGACCCGACCCGAGCAGCACAGTTAAATTTAGAGCCCGACCCGTTATGAACATCAGGTGCAGCGGTCACATAAATTCTGCCGAGTTTTTGAATGGTTGTATACGACAAGACGATAATTCTTCCATCGTGCAAATTATGGTCATTTTCATCAGTTAACCACTTAACCTGCGCCCAAAAGTTGCGTGTGTGAACCTGCGTCTGCGCGTCTCTCTCTACAAGCAATGAGGCTTAGTTCCTTCAAAGACAGCGATTTTACCCCCTCATTGCAGAGAAATATAACGTTGCGAGTCAGTAGCCTGTCGAAGCTATTTTACTAATAAAAGTTCCCGTGCTGTATTGTCGTTGTCGTGTGCAATAATGTGTGTGCGTGTGTCTATGAAAGCAGTGTAGCCTACTGCATATATAGTTTTAGTTTAAACCCGAGCCCGACCCGAACCTGAAGCTATTCATTAAGGTCGGGTAGCAGACCTCTAATATACGCGCCAATAGCTGCCTTGCTTATAGCATGTGCACTTTGCCATGAAGACCATTAATCTTTGCTTAGCACATTAGTGTGTCTCTATAGATCTTGCATTCTTAATTCAAAGATACATTTACTTGAAAAACAAAACTGCATAAGATAAGACTTCAGAGAGTATATCTTTTATTGTGCTTCTTTATCTTATTCATTTCTCATTGTGAGCATAAATCTAACAAAGTTGAGTGTGGTTCATGCTTGAAACAAGACAAACTGGTAAGAAAATAAGCCTAATTGTTCTGAAAACAAGACTTACTGGCTTCTACAATTTTGCTGCAATCTTGTTTTAAGAATATTTACATATTTTACTAGAAAACTAATCAAGATCCTGATTGATGAAATATTCCCCGTTCAGCATAAAATAAATTCAGTTGACCATTTTTTTGTGGCATAATGCTAATTAAAAAAAAAAAAAAATTTTAACCTGTCCCTCATTTTCTGTAGAAAAGGCAAAAAGCAAAGTTACATTACAACACTTTATAATGAAAGTAAATGGGGCCAATTTTTGGGTCCAAAAATGTGCAGCCTATAATTTTATTAAAGAACTTCCATTAATTCTTCTCTTAAAATTTGAGCTTATTTGAGCTCTTAAGATGTTAAAATAATTTTTACAGGCATTTTAGGATTTTAAGGTAAAGTTGTAAAATTGGATATAACTTTACTCCAAATGGTCAGCAGTTTTAGTTTTTAGATTAAAATCACGCGCATGTTGTTTTAGAGCAATACTATTTAATCTGAGAGTATCATTTTCAGATAGGCTCCATTCACTTTCACTATAGTGAAAAAATGATACTAAATTATTTTAAGGTAAGTGGTTGCAAACAATTTATTTTAGCTACATTTATGATTTAAATAAACAAATAGTTGAAAGTTAGTCAACTAAATTTGTTTATATAAATGTAGCTAAAATAAATTGATTGCAACCACTTACCTTAAAAAAATTTAGTAAATTCAATGAATCATTTTTTTTAGTATAAGTGCATCACTTTAATCCTTATTTTTTTTAAATATATTTTTTAATAAAAAGATGGACAAATGGAATTAATTATTGTGGTAATTAACATTATGCCACAAGTGCTGTCAATTGAGCTAAACCTGCACTGAACCCAGAATATTCCTTAGATTTTTTTTAACTACAAAGAACAAAGACCTTACAGACTGACCTGTAACATCTGAAGCCAGGTTTCCCATTGGTTTTAAAGCATGTAATGTCCTCAAAAAGGTTTACACTCACTGTAACACAAACCTCCCCGAAGACTGCTTCTCATACATGTGGGATGCATACCACACAGCTCCTGTATTTGCTGTGAACTTGTGCTCCGAAGGATAAAATAAAAAAAATAAGTGGTGAAAAAGAAAGTATGTGATGAAACATTCCTTTGCACTGATCATGATATCTCAAAGGAAAAAGCCGAAATCAAAGAGAACCTTAAGAATGCGATTGAATAGTGTGGAATTGGAATAATCCACTTTAATGATATTCTCTTTTGTGTTTTATCGGTTCACCTTCTCTGACTCACACAGGCTCGGAGCGAGAGGTTTTTTTGAACTCTCCACAGCATGCTGCTCACTCAGGTTAATCAATGATTAAAAGCACTGCGGCTCACAGTGAAATCCCCTGCTGCTTCATGGTCATGGACTCTCCCCAAAAACTCCCAAAATGTAACCTCAGGGTTTAGAGCTCTTAGACAGTAATATCAGAGCTAGTTTGGAAAAGCATGTCTAGAGGAAATGCTTTACATTTTTAATAATAGATTATTTGGCCTTACAGTCACAGTAAATCCTTAGTTGATTCATGGTTAATCCATGGTAATAAATGTTTCTGTAGTACATTGTTTAATTAGTAAAACCTTTGTTTTTTGACACAAACTGTGGATCTTTTTTATTCAGTAGGCTTTTTGCATGCAAAATCCATTGCGTTAAGAATGGCCCTTTAATATCTGGATCATTCCATGAATCCAGCCGTCCCTTGAGATTTGGAAAGTGTGCCAGAGCCTGGAGACACCTGCAACCGCTCCATCATTGACCTTATGTGGTCTAATCTGGGTTAGAAGTCTTTTAGGGCCATCGGGACCCCAGAACTTCATGTAAAGATGCACTTTGTTTTTAGAGAACCAACTCAATGATTGATTTCTGTGCTACAAATAATGCTTAGTTTTTCCTCTTGTGCTATATTTTCTGTGATTAACTCCTTTTAAGGACATTTTTTAGAGTTGCCTAAGGACCCAGGTACATTTACAGGTTGTTTGTGAGTTTCATGGAGGTGGTTATACATCAGAACTTGTCTGCAGATCCGTTGAAACATGCATTCTGGAGTTCAGCCCTTTACAAAATGCTTTATCACAAAACCGCAGAACCGCAGGCCAAAAACTGTCAGATAAAGACAATCTATGCAGTAGAAAATATTGCTGCCGCTGCAAAGTTTATATAGCTGGTTATTGTCATCGTTTTATGTGGCACCAGACAGCAGCGTCAATGTGACTGAGATTTTACTAGCCTGTTAAATTAAATCATTTTCTTTTTTATGAGTGTGATGGAATTAAAGTTAAACAAGTATTTAGTGGTTTGCATCGATTTGATTCTTCTTGATTCTAGTTTGAATAACAGACTTGATAAAAATTTAATCTAGAAAATAAAGTTTAGTAGCTTTCCAGCTGAAAAATGTAGCTTTATTGTGCTGTATACAGACTCATCCATAACTACTTTTTGACTTAGTTTTTCTTCGATTTGTCTTCACACTGAGGCTGCAAAGCAAAGAAGTGCACGGTTAGTTTGGCTCTTGAGATGATAAGTGAGAAGGAGACATGACACCAGTGCGAATCGATTGAACACTGCATTTTGGGGAATTAGGGGCCTGATTGCTTTTGTGTATATCAACCTCAGTTCTTAGAGCATAAAGACCCAAAGACACTTTCTCCTTTCATGAAGTTCTGATGAGATTTCTTACAACCCTGTGAGTGCAGACTCATCAGCCTCTTCAAATAAACACTATTTACTTAATTTATTTTATTACATAAATACTCTCTGAAATACTTCATTCTGATTGATCAATTCAGCAGTCAGATGTTTCCTAATATTCTTTATCGTTCATGTCAATGCTGTGCATCAGTCCGTTCATCTGGGTAACTAAAACCACTGCTACTTTATGTCTTGTATCACACCATGGACTCGCTTCCTTTTGTATTTCATAAAAACGCTATTTTGCATCTTAGTTATCATAGTGAAAAATACCTATAATGACCTATGTAACTTTTTGTCTGTTTTGGTAATTCTAGTACTGTACTTATTTCAGTTCATTTTAGTATCATTTATCATTTTAATTTATGTTTTTTAGTTTTTCATCTTGTATTTATTTTTTTTATATTTCAATAACCAAAGACAATTTTTAATAGTTTTAGTTTTGGTTAACAATAACAACAATGATTAGTGGACATTTAGATAATACACTGGATTTATAAAATAATTTCACTCAAATCAGTGTTTGGGTTATCTTACACAGGTTTTATTGAAGTTAATTGAGTTGTATTGTTTGTTTTGGTTGTAATGTGCCTGTATTTCCTTTTGCAAATGGCCATTCCTTGTCAAAATGTGCAGTTTCCCAGATCGCACGCAGTAGTAAACATTGAGTTGTTTTTTATTCTGACATTTGTCTCTGACGCAACATTTGACTTCTTTCTGAACCTCTTTTATATCCTCAAGAAGTGTTGTGGTCTGCTGCTTTGTTTGTATCTTGGGAACACTAAGAATAAATAAAACTGTACGGAATTGTTTGTATATTTCAGCATCTCAGAGATCAGTGTTGATTCAATCAATGGCTAGTATGTTGTTTGTTGTTGAGAGAACCTTTTTTATCCCATGATTTTTGAATTTTCAGAGATTGACACTGGTGTGTGTTTGCTGCAAAATGTGTGGTTTAACATGAAGGATTTGTATGATTTTTATGATTCATACATGTGTAATTTTATGATTCATACTCTTTGCACTCTCAGCCCAAGTTTGGCACAGAGCAGCAGAACTGCTGTTAGAGCGCAGAAGCTACATAGTTCTCATACAAGTACTGGTAGTAAGCCAAAGCTCTGTGTTTGTGCTGGGGCTCAAAGCAGGACAACAGCTGGACCCACTGCCCCAAATAAGTCTCCGCTGAGTTAAACAAATGAATAAGTGGCCTTGGTCTCCATCGCGACAGCATGAAAGATGACACTTACCAGGAAAAGGAGCTTCCTGTGCCATGTTGAAACCCGGCTGCTTGGCTCTCCCTGGTAGTGGGCACTGACCAATGGGTTGCCCCCGTCTCTGTCTTATCAGCAGTGCTGCAGATGCTCACCTTGTCAACGGCTTGCTGAAGAAATGCCTGGAGCACCTGGTGCTATCTCTACTCACGGCCGGCCCCCTCTCTGTCTCGCACGTTAAGAGTGGGATCGCTTCCAAACATCCGCTATCGAATTGCGACACTAGTGGTTTAAGTGATTTAATTGTCAGTTTTATCTGGAAGTGCTTTCATCGAGTGTTCTCATGTCACATTAAAGTGGAGGTGAGGTATCAGTGGTTACTGCACTCACACAGAGTCAGCTGGCACATGCACCCTGCAATTAAATACAACTTACAAAACAATTACATCTTTGATTAATAAACTGCTCTGTTAAATTACATAAAAATATATACACACTATTAAAATATTTAAGGGCTGTTGATTTTACACATTAATTTGGTGTGATTAATTATGGAAATAATGACATGTTTTTTACAAATGACATGTTTTTTAATAATTTGTTTTTATTTTTTATTATTAATAATTTATTAATGCATTTAATGTTTTATTAATATTTATTCATGCATTTTTAGTAATATATATTAATTTATTATCAGAAAAAAACATGTATATTATGTTTTTGAGCAAAGGAATAAAACATTTTAAAGGGATAGTTCACCCCAAAAAATGAAAATGATGTCATTAATTACTCAAAATATCTTGTGTTCCAAAAATGAACAAAGGTCTTAAGGTTTTGGAACGACATGAGGGTGAGTAATTATTGACAAAATGTTCTTTTTGGGGTGAACTAACCCTTTACATTTCTAGAATTAACTGCTACTTTGTTTAGAAGTGTTTGTTGTTGTTGTTGTGTCTTATGCACCCAGGACTGCAACTGCCACTCAAAAGCAGAAAGAAAAAAAAACATACAAAACCATGACATGCCTGGTGGGATGAATTCTACATTACCGTGTTGCACTCCAAGCAAAATACCTCATTAACTGTATTGATTGCTCTTGATAAGTGCTGTAGATTTATTTTATCCCAGCCAGGCCTTCATTGTCCAGGCTGCAGCGTGGGTGCATTATAGTTTACAGTTAATTGAATTCTATGACTTGATATGCTCCCTCGTTTCCCTTGAAAAAGATTGATGTCGCAGCTGTTGCCTGGTAATGCAGAGTACATTGAACGAAGGCCTCTGTTTAATTTATTCACTTACTGAGTGTATATCAGCAGAGGCAGAGCGCACCTGACTGGCAGCTCGGCTAATTCGGCTTACTTTCGCGACTCGATGATGTTCTGTAAATTTCCGCCACATTAAAGGGACAAGACTTGAAATGTTGACAACAGAAAGTCACCACATGAGCTTCTGAAAGTCCTTCAATCAGCTTTGCTCTGGTTTATAGGCACTCTCTGTGCAGGGTTGAGATATGGGCTGCTTTTTTTTTTGTTTGTCATTCAAGGCAAAGTAGGCAACACTCTTCCGCTCATTAAAAAAGGCTCTGCAACATTTTTGTCCTCTCAGCTTCCCGTCTCTCAATGCATTAACAGTTTTGCTTGTGTATTTGTTGATATATTGCAAATTAGCACTGTTTTGCTTTAAGTGGGCCTGTGTCCCGCTCTTGATGCTGTGGTTTCGCTCTCATTCCTAATGTGTCTGTTCTCTAACTCCTTTGATTCTATGAAAGAGCCTTGGAAATGGCATAGAAATTGTCTCTCACCCCCTCCAGATCTGAATGCTGCTTTTTTATTATGTGATCTGCTTCTCTGTGATTAAAAAGGGATGAAAGATAGCATTGTTTAAGAGTGAGAAATAAAAAAAATCTTAACAGCCACTCTTTGTTTGTCATAATTATGCTGTTTCCTCTTAGCCTGCTGGCCACATGGAAAAAATAATATGTAGCATCAAAACAGAAGACTTGCTGAGAGCTACTTGTTACTAAGTGATTTCTTTATCGCCGTCTCTCTGGATTTCTCCCGCAGTGTTGCTGAGGGAGGAGGTGGCTCAGTTGCAGGAGGAGGTGCACCTCCTCAGGCAGATGAAGGACATGTTGAGTAAAGACCTGGAGGACTCGCACGGCGGCTGCTCGGCCGACACACTCTCTGCCGCCGAGCTCAAGGTGCAGCTGGGGGAGAAAGAGCAGGAGCTGGAACGTGCCAAGGAGGCCTTACAAGGTCTGAACCCCAATCACAAAGCCAATATTGCAGGATTACCAGAGAAATCCCCCCTGTGTGCTGTTGAAGCGCTTCACTCTCCCTAGACACATCAATACTGCCCGAGTTTACTCAAAATCATTGTTTCAGTAATAGAGATGGGTCATGGTGGGCATCCAACTATGTAACTAGTCGATAAGTGAGGTTGACTAGTTTACAAGAAAGAAAGAATTTACAAAAGCTTTTATTTACAAAAAATTATCCTAGTTACAATTACATAGACTCAAGTAGCAAGTATCAAGTTGCAATTCAATACAAATCAATAAAGTGTAAAAATTAATTTGTCTTCAAAAATGTTACATAGAGCATCATTACAGCACCAAGTATTTTCACAGAAAGAAAGAAAGAAAGAAAGAAAAAGAAAGAAAGAAAGAAAATAGAGCTGGACGATCTGACCTAAAATCAAAATAACTGAACATATTACCTTGATTAAAATTAATGAACGATTATTCTATTTGCTTCTGTTATGCTAAACTATTAAAGATGGGATATTTTTTCTAATGAAATTGTGCATTTCTTATCTTTGTGATTTTAAAATAATTGAAGGAAACAAACTATTTATGGTTATATATAGTATTTCGAACAATTGAAATCAAAGCACACATTTCTTGCAATCAAAACGTCTTATGAAAAAAGTTTCAGTTTGAATGTAAAAAGGATATTTTCACATTAAAAATCTGTAAAAAGCAGTTCTATGTTGCTTCCATGCCGCTGACGGATGGAGTTACGTGACTACACATGCTGTAGTATGTTTTTAAGGGGAAAGTCAGGGTTTCCAATTTGGGCTGCTGCCGCGGTTAGTTTTTTAGTCCGTTTTTTTTTTTTAATTAAAGCGATCTTAGTGCGATTTTGACAGGGGAAATCTCCGGGGGGAAACGCACTTGGGTAGTTTTGGTCTAGTTTTGAATAGCAATCGGGCTTGTTTTCTTTCGCAGACCTGGCAACCCTGGGGAAAGTATTAACAGGATTGAAAAAACTGAAGAAGAAAAAAAAAACTGTGGACAAAATTACGTCGATTAGAGGTTCTGAATTTCGGTTTCGATTACTTTTCGATCAATCGTCCAGCCCTAATAGAAAATGTAATATGTATTTATGAAATCTTATAATAATCACACATATTACTATTAATAAACTAATAATAATAATAAAATGTATGATTATAAAATTACATAGTATGTTTTTTTATCTTTCTGTATAAAGCATAGTATAAAGCTGTATTACTGATGTTGTTTGTGAAGAGGATGGAAAACAGTTTAAAGATGAAAGAAATGCCATCAAAAGAGAACTTTCAAGTATGTGTGAGGCGTGTATTTCAGTTGAGAGCATAATAGATGCCTTTTCTACCTGTCACCAGATACTTTAAAATTGAGGTCCCCACGGGTAAACAAGCTAATAAATCACACAGAATTAAGTTTTTTGAAAATCTAAAAATGCAGAAAGTTACCTGTGAGGGGTAGATTTAGGTGTAGGGTTGGTGTAGGGAGATAGAATATACGGTCTGTACCGTAGAAAAAGCATTACGCCTATGGAGAGTCCCCACAAGGATAGCAAACCAGACGTGTGTGTGTGTGTGTGTGTGTGTGTGTGAGACCAGACATGTGTGTGTGTGTGTAGCTTATCTTATCTGCTATCTGTTTATCTGGTGTGTAATGCTCTTTTAGTGTATTTGAGAGACTTGTATAAACAGAGGACATAAGCACTGGAAGAAAGAGTTGGGTTTTGATATATAACGTCATTCGTTCAGAAGTGTGTCTTATCAGTGCGTTCCTGCAGTGTGAGCTGGAGGTGCTTTCAGAATGGAGTGTGAAGAGAGGGTTTTTGAAATGTGGTTTATGACAGCAGTAAACTCAAGTGCTGCTGACGTATAAAAGTGTCATGGCAACTATTTTGTTTTAGCTGTAAAGTGATGATCAATTTATATGCGCTCAAAAGTTTGGAGCACTATGTTTATTTTTTATTCAGCAGGGATGCATTAAGATGATCAAAAGAAAATATTTATATATAATTCTCTTCTTATTCAGTATATTAGAATGATTTCCGATTTCATGATGATAAAATGAATGCAGCTAGCATAACAAATAATTTACTCAATGGAAATATATCATATTAAAATCATCTCAGACTTTTGGTATCATGACAATACTAAGCACAGTTTAAGACATTGTTGAGCTCTTCTGAATCACACGAGATGACACCCTAGACGTCCTAGTAATCTAGATAACCTGCATTTTTCTCAGGAGAACAATCTGAGAAGAAAGTCTATATTTGCACTCCATTTAATCTCCTTTTGTAAAATGTTTCACCTGAAACGTGTTGGTGCTGTCTTAAAAACAAGTGTTGTTTTGTTTAATATTTTGTTATCTAATGTATTGACATTCTTATATTAATGTTTTTAAATAAATATCTTTAACATATAACTTCAGCCAGTTAAACAGTTAATTATTTTGTGTCTCAAGGCTAGAGTTACATTAACAGAACAGCAGCTGTCAATATACAGCAAACCATGACATCATATTTTAGTCTGTACATGTCTCAGATATCACAGTGTTCACCAAAGTATCTAAAAGGAATCACGTCAAAATATTATCTAATGTTTCTTCAACACTTCTAAAAGAGATCTCCTGTACATTGAACACCCTGCACTCAGTTTTGACACACTTTACACTAGGTCAACTGTGTTACTTGACACTTGTCATTTAGTCTGTAATGTAACACCTGTAGTACTTAAACAGGAGTTGGAAGCAACCTGCCAGTTTATTAAAAATATTCCACACACGACAGACTGCGTCAAGCACAGTTTTCAGCAAACTAAACCGGATTTGGCTCATTTTGGTCCTTGTGGAGTAAAGAGAAGATGGGTTAGAGAGGGAGAAGTGATGGGTGGCAGGGTGCATGTGTTCTCATGAATGTCAACGCTCTCGAATTATAGTGGAAAAACGGGTTTGACTGTGGAATGAGAAGCCTTCTTCAGTTTGAGGGGGATAGAGACAGTTGCCTCAAGTAAAATAAATGATTTACTTTGTTTAAGCTGCAAGAGAACAAGCCTGAGCACTCTTAAATGAAATGTTAATAAAAGATATTGAATTGTTATGAGGTGTTACGCCTCACACTCCTCTCAAATTAAAACTTGAATGCATTTGTGTTAACTGTTAATTATTTTATAACAAACAACACAAATGTCTTTTTTCCGTGCGGGATGTTTTTAGTGGAGCATGGTGCCCCCTGGAGGCTGTTTTGAGCAGTGCACTGCACTATTTTTAACTACAACGCACAGTTTTTATTTATGCTAGTGATAATAATAAAACAAAAGACTTAAATCCAACAATAAAGAATGCCTATTTTTAAGTAAGACACGGACACACAGGGTAATGCATCATTTTATATTTCTACAGCTCTTATTTGACAGATAGGGGTCAGAGGACAAACCGCAGACGCGTGTCATACAAGGGCACAAAGCCTGTATTTGTGTTGCAGCCACACTGCAAAAATGATGAAATATAAATGTTATGATCTAGGAAATACTCCGATTTTTATATACTTGTAAGATGTGCTAAAAGAGAATATTATTACTGCATTTATGAATCTGATTGTGCATGTTTGTGTATAGCTATGAAGGGCGATCGGAAGCGATTGAAGGCAGAAAAGGCTGACCTGGTGAACCAGATGCAGCAGCTGTACAGCACACTGGAGAGCCGAGAAGAGCAGCTCCGAGACTTCATCAGAAACTATGACCAGCACAGAAAGGTGACATGCATTACCTGTGCATTAAATTCACCACTGACACTTTATGTGCGTCATCTTCTGACATAATCTTTCAAAAATGAAATCTGTCAATCCAACATTAAACCTACCGTGCTGTAATTATTATTTAATCTTTTTTTTGTTGTTCAGGGTTACACTCGATCATTTTAGATTTACAAAGAAAAATTAATTTAGCACTGGCTGATATGATCTTTTGTCAGGAGTGTCAGTCAAATATACTATTTATCATATATCTTTGCTTGTATTATTTATTTGTGTTGCTTTTATCACTTGTTTAACTGAAGATCAGTAAGATGATTTTTATGCATTTAGTGCAATATATAGGTAAACATTAATTCAACAGTATGGATCGTCATACAAATGGATCGTCAGTTTCTTGAGCGTGTATGAATGTTACTCATGTATAACGGACCGACGCTGACTGTGTGCTGTCCCTACAGGAGAGTGAGGATGCGGTAAAGGCTCTGGCTAAAGAGAAGGACATGCTGGAGAGAGAGAAATGGGACTTGCGCCGGCAGAGCAAAGAGGCCACAGAACAAGCCAGCGTCCTGTGCTCCCAGATAGACATGAAGGAGAACAGAATCAAAGAGCTGGAGGCAGAGCTCACTATGGTGAGATAGAATCTCTCTTCATCTGTCTTTCTCACAGACGTACACTTCCACTTCCCACAATGCCATAAACACTTACACCTCTTATCTAGTCTCAACTCATTCTCTATTGGCGGTTTGCGTCTCTTATCATTTGAGGCTCTCAAATTACGTCTCAGTGGCTCAGACTGCAGATATATCCGACTCTAAATTCATCAGTTAAGATCCATAGATGGATCATGGAACCCCAACTGCATTGTGCAATTTTACATTTTGCTGGATTGGCAGTACGATGTGTAAACAGCCGTATGGACTCATGCAGTCACACAAAAATCCCCATGAAGAGGCACATGGCTGTCAACAGTGCAGTAATAGCATCATTACTCACTTTGTCTGCGTAATCTGTTGTGCCCCACCAGTACACACACACACACACCATCTCAAGCGTACTAATGATTTCACTCCCACTGAGATTTTGAAATCCACTGTTTTTCACCCTGAGCGATCTGAGGGGTTAGATGTTTTATAAGCTTAAACATCTAGATACTGAAAGATGGTAAAAAATGTCAACTTTATTGATATACAGGGGCATCCAACGTCTGAGTTCACATTGAACATTTCTTTCTTTTTCCAGATAAACCTGGAATTAATCAAAGTTTTGGTTTTATAATATTAAATGTTGTAATATTAGGAGATATTTAACAGTACTTTAAAATATTTAACAGTACTTTAAATAATTATATATATATATATATATATATATATATTAAAAATGAAGATCTCTTTTCTGAAGATGAAGATCTTCTCATTTTTTTGAGAGAGGTCTCTTATGCTCACCAAGGCTGCATTTACTTGATTAAGAAATACTGTAAAAACACTAATATTGTGAAATACTATTAAAAATTTTCTATTTGAATACATTTCAAACTGTAATGTTTTCTTGTGATGGCAAAGCTGAATTTTCAGCTGAAGAAACATTGCTTATTATTATCAATCGAGAAAACAGCTGTGCTGCTTAATATTTTTGTGGAAACAATGATTGTTTTCAGTATTCTTCAATGAATAGAAAATACATTTATTATCAAATATTTGTTTAAAATTTTTTTTTTTTAAGCCTATACTGTGATGTCATCATTTGTAATTAACATTTTTTTTTTATTAAATTTAAATATCAAAGCATTTTAACTTTGTGGTCTCACAATTTTAGACCCAATTTTATATGGTTCTGCAATACGGTGTGTTTGTGTGTGTGTGTTGTTTTTGTACCCCAGGCAAAGCAGTCTCTGGCCACTCTCACTAAAGACGTGCCAAAGCGTCACTCTCTGGCGATGCCATCGGAGCCGGTGGTGAACGGCAGTCAGGAGTGGGTGATGCAAGCAGACCTTCCCCTCACTGCAGCAATCAGACAGAGTCAACAGACCCTGTACCATTCGCACCCCGCGGACAGGCAAGGTGCAGGCCTACACAACCGCATGCTCAGATACACCAAATGTCTTCTTTTTGCCAACTCACACACCCGTCTCCTGCCACCGCAGCTGCTTTGAGGATCAGCCCCTGTCACTCCCGCCAGCCCTCCATCATCTCTGACGCCTCGGCTGCTGACGGCGACCGCTCATCCACCCCGAGCGACATCACCTCCCCCCGCCACAGGACTCACTCCCTCTGCAATGTAAGAGCTGCCTGGCACCCCCGACCAAGTAATCAGCCTTCCCAACTTGTTTTTATCTCCACCTTCACTCTTCTCAAATATTCAGTCCCTGCGCTGCTCATTAGCATGGCTTCAGGGGCCCGTTTTGTCTTGATGGTAGTTAATGCAGATAAACCAAAAGAGAGAATTTGTACCTGTGAGAATTAGCTGTGCTCCACAAGCCTGAACCGAGTACGCTTTGCACATTTGGCATGTTAATTAAGTATTAAATATGTTAATTTATATACTATTATATATACAATTTTGTTTATTTAGCTTTAATTTGGTTTTCATTTTTAGTTTTTGTAATTTTAGTACTTCAACTTAAATTTATTTCAGTTAGTATCCAGTACAAAAGTTCTGCTTATGTGTTTTAAGTTAAAATTTTCAATCCAATATAAAAAAAAACATTTCAGCTTTATTTCAATTAGTGAAAACAATTTTAAATAGCTTTAATTTTTAATTTTTTTACCTTTTCATTTGAGAT
Source organism: Sinocyclocheilus rhinocerous (assembly GCF_001515625.1). Classification (NCBI taxonomy): domain Eukaryota; kingdom Metazoa; phylum Chordata; class Actinopteri; order Cypriniformes; family Cyprinidae; genus Sinocyclocheilus; species Sinocyclocheilus rhinocerous. The sequence continues at coordinate 1,926,572 of NW_015662167.1, read as the reverse complement.
TTTTTAATAGTTTTTGTACCAAAATGTTTTAATACAACGATCTTACATCATGAGGCACAAGGGGCTTTGCTATACTATAAATATAGTCATGACTAAAGGACAGGTTTTGTGGCACAACTTACAGTGGATTGGTCAGTTGTTGTGACCAATCATCATCAAGGACACACTATCCATTTTATAATAGTAAATATAGGCTCTTCATGTGTTAGAAGAAAAAAACAAGAGATTTGCAGGTCCTAACTGGTCTTCCAGACTGGTTGTTGTGGTCTGTTGACTGGTTTTAGAGGGATTTTGGGTATACTTTTCAACTGCTCAGGCTGGAAGACCAGCTTAAATCAGCCAGGACCAGCAAACTAACTGGTGGCATCTTATTAACAACCCTGGGCAGCTATAGAAACACCAAGATCTACATGAGAAAAATCTCATAATCCAGGATGAGAGAGTGCAAATAAACCAAATTTGGAGTGTGTGGACCCCTGAAGCTGTGCTGATGAGGCAGTGCAGATATTCCTGAGATTCCTGATGAAACCACATGACTGACCTGCCCCCATATGTCCACCATTACTTTTCTATTCTCTCTTCTCCTTCCTCTCTTGCTGTTTCTGCCTTTTCTTGTTCTTGCTTCAGTCCATGGAGGACCTCGAGGACCAGAAGCGTAAGAAGAAGAAGGAGAAGATGAGTCTCGGCTCACTTTCTCGAGTGTTTGCCCGGGGAAAATCGCAACGCAAGTCCTTGGATCCGGGCCTGTTTGATGGTACTTCCACCCCTGATTACTATATAGAGGAGGATGCTGACTGGTGATAGTGCTATTGTGTGAGCGTTTAGATGTGTGTATGCGGAACGTACACCTGGATTTGTATGAGTTAATGTGTGTGTGTGCGAGTGTGCGTAAGCGTTTGTGTGTGCCTTCAAATGTATTCCCCATGAAAAATACAGGAAAGAGGAAGAACTGCTGCCTCCTTGAAATGTACATAACGACACTTAAAAACATCAATGTAAATGAAATATATATTTATATATGTATGCATATGTACATATGTTTACATTCATATAAATATATACATGGGATCATTTGCGTGTGAATATGTTTATGCTGTTATTATGCTTTATTTGTGGTAATATATGTCTCTTTTTTTATAAACTGGAAACTTGAATTACTGCTGAGCATTTGTAAATAGCAACTCTTGTGCACCTTGTGTTTGCTGATGTCTTCATGTGGAATGCTTCTTTTTCATGACTGCTACTACCATGAACCCAGAGCTCCAGTCTTCATACGCCATAGCATGAGGTCCATCTGAAAGATTTAAAGGTGCACTCAGTCATTGTTGCCCTAATCAAAACATTTGAAACAAAGAGATGAGACAAAAATGTTAACATGACATGATCACATGAGATGTGAGCCTTATAACAGCTATTTAACTGTACATGGAGCAGGTCACCGCAAGGGGACCGGCTAATATCGCTCAATTTATTTAGGCAATCTACTATACCTATTATCACTAAACTTCACACTATTCTGGCTGAAAATTACATTTCTACATAACAGCCTGTAAACAATGTGTGATGCTGTATCCACACCACTAGAGGGCCGCCAATGCAACATTACCTAAAAAATTAATGAGTGCACTTTTAATGTTTAACGTTACGATCTATTCGGCTACATCCAGATACGATGGTTTTCTAAATGTTTGCCTTAGCTGTTCACCTCAGTAATCTAATCACGAGGCACATCTGCATAAATGTGGGGTCACATTGGCGAGATTTAGCAAAAAGAGCCATCATATATAGTGTAGCGGTGTATGAAGTCACTGTCAAACCAAGCGGCTCTTTTGGTCAACGTGTTAAATTTGCGTGACCAGTTTTTACCCTCACGCAAAAACCCTGACACAGATTCCTATTAAAATGACTGGATCTCCCCCGCAAAATCGCGTCAAGCAATGGTAAATGTGACCCCATCTTAACAGGTGAATTTTGTGCGTTTACCTCAGAGTTACATTCAGACAGATGCCAAACCAGGATAATGATCATTTGAAAGCAAATATTTTATTATGTATTATGTCTTCTTGCAAGGCTGCACCAAGGATCTTTTTAATCTTGACAAATGTTAATTGAAAACCTCCCTAAATCTATACTTTATTGGCTGGAATGAAATCATATTTTAGGCCGTTTTGGTTCAATTATGATGACAGAGTAATTCAGTTATAATCGGACTGAAGTTACAGTACGTCTCAGACAGGCCTTGTCGGAGTTATTTTTGCGTGGTCCAATGTGACTGCCCTTTTTGCTAAAAGACATGTAGCATTATGTATTAGACTTGTTTCCATTTTTTTTTAAAAACACATATTTTATAACCTGTAAGGAATTATGCTAGATTTTGAAGTGATAGCCTACCGGGGAAGTTTGTTTCCACATAATGTCGATTATTTAGACACAAATCTGGATTATACTTAAACCAGGTGCTGACCTTACATTAGTAAAGTGCCAAAGGGTTATAGTGCAGCTTGCAGTAGGCTACATAAGAAAATACATAGGAATATTTTTTTCCTGCTTTCTCAAGTGTGCAAATAGAATGTCTGTAAGAACTCATAACACATCCTGCTTCCATAACATTATTTTCCATTCATGTTAAACCCAATGATGTCATGACTCTTGTCTTGCTGACATATCACATATTTCTTACCGTTTCAAGCTTTCCTTTGCATCTTGGTGGCACTGATTTTTTTTTTTTTTTGACTTTTTTATTTTCATCTCTTAAATTAAACTGAACTTCATTTCTCCATGTCATTTTAATGAGTTTATGTTGTAAGGTTTGTAAAGTAGATTATGTCAGATATAAGATTAAGTCTATTAAAGAACTTTATTTAAAGATTAGAAAAGAGGTCATTTCAATGAAACCAGACTATCTTTGAATTTACAGACTTGATGAGGATGTTTTAACATTCTGCAGATTTAAAGAGAAAAAAAAAACTATTAAAATAAAACTTATTTTAAAATAAAAACACATAACCCAACATTCATGTGCCTTTCTTCTTGACCCTGTGTGTATGTTTGTGTGTGAGTTGTCATGTAATGGTTTCCTCTTAACCCTCTTGTTCAGGGGTTGCCGTGGTTTGGGGTGACCCCGCTCTACTCTTCATTTGTAATTACCCACCATTTGTGTTAACACGTGTCCTAACATTGTCTGACCTCAGTGGATGAGAATGCCCCAAACTCACTACATTCATAACTCATATGAATATATCAACTGGAACAAGTCAATCATGTACACCCTTATCCAAAACATGAGCACGGTCATGTGCACCTCTACCCGAAACATCATCTCATGACCAACTGATGTTGATTTCATTTAGTATAAAGGTCTATTTAAAAATGCTACACATTTATTGAGTGGTATATAGTTATATATCATAAAAAGTACATTATGTAGGCCTTCTTGATGAGGGTTTTCTATTTACATCCTCGTGAAGGACACTGGAGAGCTTTGCTACAGTAAATTCAGAGCGATTGGGTTTTTCCTTCTCATATAATGTGTAAAATAATTAAAATCCATTTTTCCATAAAGCCAGCGGATGCTCTCAGATGTCTCAAACAAGGTCAAGGCTCTGTCTTTGCTTAGACGAGTACCTATTTCCTCTAAAGGTTTGAAACAGGTGTCCTCTGCCCCGATGCCCATCAGATAATGAGTTTTATAGAGGTAATTTTTTCAGCTAATTAAAATCTGATGAAGCCTAAAGAGAAGGATGATTCAGTCTGAACCCTCAGGGTGACTTCAATCTTGTTTTATACCTGCCAGGACACACTTTTAGCGTTAGGAGGGCTATATTAGTCACCAAATAATCTAAATAATTAGCTATACATCTAATTCATACAGATTCGACTGAAAGTCAAGTACCTTAATTAAGTTAACTGCAACAGCTATCACTGCAACAGCATTAGCTCGGAGTTTATAGGGCGCCACCTGCTGGTATAAACATGAAACTTCAGGAGTGGATTATGCAAATTTCATAAAATCCGGTGACTTTGGTGTGGTGGCTTAATGGAATGTGTAAAATATAATAAATTACAATATATTATAGGGAACGTCTATAATAAAATGTATGTGTATGATTTTAAGCTTAACCAAATAGTTTACTAGTAAATAGTTTGCTAGTAAATTTCACTAATAAACGAAATTACAGTATTGTAAAACATACTCCAATCATTTTTACTTAAAACCTGTTTTTACAGTGTAGTCAATGCACTATGTATCACAAAAAGGACTGTAATAGAAAACAATGCTGTAAAATGGTCTAGTTAGTAGATTATCATAAAAAGTAAGCAAATTCAGTGTTCGCTTCACACAGTAAGGGGGAGAAGGTCAAGTGGTTTTGTAGTGAACGTCTGAGGTAGTAAATGTGGAGGTGGTTTTGCTTCAGAGGGTGTCTGGGTAATATGAGGATAGATAAGGCCTGTCGATGTTGACCGCGGGCCTTATCACATCCGCTGGTTCTTGCTTGAAAGCAATGATTCATTTAAGAAGCATTTTAAGAGCAGAAAATACTGAAATTAAACAGGAGGATATGGAGGTGGGTGCTTTTCCTGACAGCAATAAACAAGCTTTCATGTGCAGAATGGATAAGGCGATTTTGTTTTGCTCTCAACCCCTCTGAACCCCTTAAACTTGCCCCCCTCCTATTCCTGCCCCTCCTGACCAATCCAGACTCAGACAGCCTCTCCAGCCAGAACCATCCCAGCCTATCAGACGGCGAGGAGCAGCTGGAGCGGCTACAGCAGGCGGAGCTTACGCGCAGCAAACCCATGTCTCTGTGGAAGGCAGTCACTGTGCAGGCCTGGCTGGAGGTTGTCATGGCAATGCCCATGTACATGCGTGCCTGTTCAGAGAATGTCAAGAGTGGAAAGGTAAATGCTGTTTTGTTTCGTTTTTTGCCTATTCTTACCTTCTTTATTGTGCCGTTTATTTCAGCCCTTTTTTAAAGCAAGGTACTACATGCAAAACATGCTCAATTTTGAGATTGGACAGAAGACATAAAATACATATTTAAGAGTTTATTTTATTATACTTTTTCTATTTGGGTCTGTAGATTTCCATTTCAACTTTTTTTTTCTGCCTGTTAACATTATTTTCTGGTTTTTGGAGTGTTAAAATCAGATATCCAAAATCCCTTCTATAAAAACCATTAACTCTAATATGTCAACAAAATGAAACAATTTTTAACCTGGCTTTATCCAGTGTTCAGATTTCTGTTCTGGAAATGTATGCAAATCAGTGCTAATTTAATTAGATAATGCCTTGTTTGCATTTTTAAACAACATTTCAGAAAACTTAATGTACTGTGATTAACCGGTAGTGATTCACCTGTATTGTCTAAACACAACTAACGAGCCATTTATAAACTTCTCCTTGATTAAGTGACATTCTAAGATAACATTTTCAGTTCTGTGGCTGCTAATTAGTACTTTATCTTAACATCCAACAAATATTTACTCCCCTGATGCTTCCAACGAGCCCTGACGTTAACCTAGTTACTGATTACTCAGTTTAACCGGAATAACTTGCAACATTTACTCATCTGTAGGTGATGATGTCACCGCGAGCTGCTTCTTGTTGCAGGTGTTGCTGGGGTTGACAGATGAGGATCTGGAGCTGGGTTTGGGCATCAACAGCCCAATGCACCGCAGGAAGCTCCGTCTAGCTATTGAGGACTACAGAGAAGCAGAGAATGGACGGGGGTGAGCGGCCACACCTACGCACAAGCACACAGGTGGCACACATTAGACTGCATTGGCACTGATTTTGTGTTACATTTGTGTCCCTCAGACTTTCCAAAGCTGCTGATATGGATCATCACTGGGTGTCTAAGACCTGGCTGGGCGATGTGGGGCTTCCCCAATACTCACAGGTCTTCCACAACCAGTTGGTGGATGGCAGAGTACTGAACTCTATCACACGGAGAGACCTGGAGACCATCTTTAACGTCACCAAGTTCCATGTTACCAGCATTCTGTCAGCCATTCAGCTTCTGCAAATGCTCAACTTTGACAAAGAGGCAAGAATTTTTGTATATACTGTCGCATTCACTCTGAAAATATAAAATGTTTTTTGGTGATATTGTAAAATATCATAACTTCTCTGCAGAATATACAGGCACGTCGTGCTCAGTGTGAAAATCGAGATCTGGATCCGGTGGTCTGGACCAGCCACCGTGTCATTAAATGGATCAGAGACATTGATCTTAAGGTAATACAAAGTTCATACAATGTACACTACCATTCAAAAGCTTGGGGTCGGTAAGATGTTTAATGTTTTTGAAAGAGGTCTCTAATGCTAACAAAGGGAGCATTTATTTGATCAAAAATATTCAAAATAAATATTATTACAATTTAAAATGTAATTTATTCCTGAGATGGCAAAGCTGAATTTTCAACAGCCATTACGACAACCCCAAACTTGTGTCTGAGGAATATCAGAGTTCCCAATACATATTTGGATACTTAAACCATTTTTAACAATGTATAATTGTATAAATATATCTGATAAAATGTCCAACCTGTTGAAATAATTGTCTTTTATGCAGGAGTATGCTGACAGCCTTCAGAACAGTGGCATCCACGGTGCAGTGATGGTTCTAGATCCGACCTTCAGTGCAGACACCATGGCCAAGGCTCTAGACATCCCCAGCAATAAACACATGATCCATCGTCATCTATACGAGGAAATGAAAGTGCTTCTCAACCCCGCAAGGTGTGTGAAGCTTCATTTCAGTATAGTCATAAGGACTATTTTATAGTCTAGCAGTATATAACAATCTAAATTGCAAGTGATAGTTATTGGAGCTCTACTGACTTTTCAAAATCCTTTGCCGTTCTATCGCTCATTTCAAATGCCAATTTACGCGGTACTTCGGAATACTCGATTCTGATTGGTCAATCGCGCCATCCAACGATCGCTGTAGTCCACAGCAACACTGTATATCTTTGATATCAGATATCTATTTGATATCTCTGATATCTCGTCCAAAAAAACCGGCGCTACTTTCACATCACTGGTGAACATCTTTGCTACAGTTGTAATATTTTTAAGCGCTTTTGGGACACAATGTATGCGCTTGTTAGTCACAAAGAATATTTGCTTTTGAACGTCACATTTTTAAGTTTGGTCTTTTTATGCAAAACAAAGATGTTGAATTTTTGTGTAATAATAAAATATACAATTATTGGTAGGTTTTATTTAAGCAAATGTAGATTTGTTAAAGTTGCTACAAGTTTTGTTGCATTTAAAAATTATTTGATTTTTTTTTTCAATACAAAAGAATGCCTTAAACTCTCGAAATAACTTCAAATATATATTTATTAATAGCCTTCTGTAATTTACTTTAATTTGTTATAATTTGCTTTTATTTAATATGCATCATTATTACACTTCAACTCAAATCAGTATTTCATATGCTTGTATTTATTTAGTAAGTTATGATCACTTTGCTGAACAATAGCTGCATTGATTTAACAAGTGTGACTGAGTAGGCCTATTTCTGTACAGAACTAACCAGGCTCAGGACTACAGGAAAGAGGGGACTCCTACACATTCTCCTGTCTCAAACTGCCGAAAAACTGAGGAAGAATTTTCTCCCAGGCAAAAAGTCGGCAAGGTATGGGCTGTCTTGTTATTGACACAAAACAAAATCAAGACAAATGGTGGACTTCGTCTGTGCGCCTATCTGTTATTGTTAATGATCTGTAAAAGGATAAATAACCTTTCTGTCGTTTCTCAGAGCCCTTTGAGATTCAATCCACTGGTCACTGTTGGGAGAGACTTGACTTTTCAAGGCGGCTGTGGATCACCACCCAGAGAAGATCGCATCAAGATCCTGCAGAGGACCAAGGGCAGTCCCATGCACGGTTACTCGAGCATAGAGATCACTAATGTCTGAGGGCAACAGTCTGTGTTTGCCTTGGATGAACTAGGAAGGATGAGCCTCCCCGAACCTCTAAATGGACCAAATAAGCTCAATTATTTGTAAAAGAGATTTGAGAATTGACCATTTGCACTTTAAAGAATTTTGTATTGGCAACAAATCACAAATAAGCACTTAATTAAAATTTTATAGACATGCTGCATTAAAAAGCAAATATTTTGTTGCTAACATAATACATAGATGAACTTGTCCTGATTCCCGTAAATTCCAGTCACAACTGTAGGTATGCAGCTAAAATCAATACCACATGTTCAGATGTCCATTCCCTACATCAAGGTCATCACAACACTGTGCTTGTTTAAAGTTACGGGAAATGCTGAAATGAGGAATAGCGCTGTGAATTTATTGTGAAAACACTTTGAATGCCACAGTAAAGTCTTTTCTTTGTTTTAATACATCTGTTGACATCTGCTAAGATGTTTGTGTTTTCAAAATCTGATTTGCATATAAAATTAAAAGCAACCACCACTTTAGTAGCAATGTAGTGTGGGTAATAGATTAGTCTCATAAGGATCACTCCAGTTTAATTGAAATGAGTTTTCCCGCATTATATATATATATAAAATTTTAGGGGAATGAAAGAAAAACCTATTTTTTCTCTTTTATTTCCTGTTTGTGATTTTTAACATCTCTGTCTTACCATGCATGCAGTTCAATTTGTTCAATGGAATATATTTGTGAAAACACTTTGAATGCCACAGTAAAGTCTTTTCTTTGTTTTAATACATCTGTTGACATCTGCTAAGATGTTTGTGTTTTCAAAGTCTGATTTGCATATAAAATTAAAAGCAACCACCACTTTAGTAGCAATGTAGTGTGGGTAATAGATTAGTCTCATAAGGATCACTCCAGTTTAATTGAAATTAGTTTTCCCGCGTTATATATATATATATAATTTTAGGGGAATGAAAGAAAAACCTATTTTTTCTCTTTTATTTCCTGTTTGTGATTTTTAACATCTCTGTCTTACCATGCATGCAGTTCAATTTGTTCAATGGAATATATTTGTATATAAATGCGTTGTATAGTGACTATCAATCAAAATAAGGAAATGAAAGTGTGATCTGGTTGGAAAGCCTTTAATCTTCTTTTTAAGGAGTCAGAGAATTATTTTGTGTCATAAGCAGTGTTCCTACGAGTGTATGGAAAGGTAAAATGCAGTATAATCTACAAGCCAATGCAGCACATGCACTGCACATTCTACAGCTGTGTTATCCCACTTGGAGCCACGGGGCAAGGAGAGCAAAACAAGTTTAGCAGCTCAGCATGCAACAGCGTTGGCTTTTTATGCAAACATTGGGTCCACACAGATTAGATAACACGAATCGATTAATGACTTGTTTCATAAATTCAACCAATCATTATTTTCATATCTTGTTCGAGATCTGGTTAGGAATGGCAACTGAATCACAGATTTCCTGCTGGGTTTGACTCAGATTGTCTATTGATAGACAGTTTGACGTCAGATGCACGGCTCAAGAATATAGCAGTTACGGTGCATTTTTAAGGTGGGTTTTGCAATCGCTAATCATTTTATATCACTGTATCTTGTGGCATTAGTGAAACTGTACTTTTGAGAAACATTTGTATATAGATTCATACCATGTGTCATTGACACAATAATCTGTATAGAAAAATAAAGCTCTACATACAACACTCAAATGAGTGTTGCTGTGTGTTTGTTTATCAGATTGGTTTTATATATTATACACGGCTGTTCATGAGTTTGGGGTCAGTAAGATTTTTAGAAATTAATACTTTTAATGAATTAGCCTATAAGAAATTTTTTTTTTTTTTTTTTTTACAAGGATGCATTGACTTGATCAGGCATGACAGACAACAACATCTGTATTACAGAAGATTTCAATCTAGTCATCAAAGAATCCACAAAACAATTAAGCAGCACAACACTGAAACAACATGTTTCCATTGATAAAATCATATGTGACGCTGAAAACTGGAGTAATGGAATGGTAAATGAATATTCAGCTTTGCCATCACAGGAATAAATGACATTAAATTAGAAAGCAGTTATCTCAAAGCAGTTATCTCAAATCGTAAGAATGCTGTGTTTCACAATATTACTGTTTACATTTTATTTTTATCAAATAAGTGAGCCTCAGAGACTTCTTTTAAAAACATTAAAATATCTCACCAACCACAAACGTTCAAATGGTATTATTTACACAGCTAAAACGTTGTTTCAAGTTTCAATTCGGGTTTGAATAGATCTTTTATTCTGAGAGGAATCGCTTGAAAAAAAAACACTTTAGATAGTTTCAAATGACTGTGTGAAATGTTTTAGAACAAAATTTGGAAGTATTTAGGAATTTTACCTGCAGACCTTAATTTACTGATAAATCGAAAACTGCTATTGTTGAATACTTTTAGGTATTTCTTGTCATTGTGTTTTCTGACTTGTTATAATATTTTCTGAATTGTTGTTGTGCTTTCTGAATTGTTATTTTGTTTTTTAGACTTGCATTTGCGTTCGTAATTTGTTATTTTGTTTTCAGAATTGTGATTTGCTCTGCACTTCTCGGCCACCGTAATTTCCCAAGGAAACCCCTACTTTTCCGGGTTGTAGGACCATGAACAGCTGTTATGTTCTCTACCAAACTCGACTCGCTTTAGGACCAAGCGTCGTACTTAACTCTTACAACTGAGGGATAGCACTCGACTTGATTTTGAACAAAGTTCCCGTCTCTGCTTAAGCCCATACATTGTCGAAACAGACTGAGTGGAACTGGAGTTAGAGTATCCATACCGTTTTTCCTTCCTTAAACGAATGAAAGGATCCTGAGGACGCTCGTTTCACCTGCGGCTGGGAGCGACACCTGCCTCAGGTACTTTCATGACACAAGGTGCGAAGGGCGTTGAACAGCCGCGGAACTTAGCTTAGGCCGTACACTTTAGATTAACCTTGTTTTTTTTTGTCACATGTTTGTCGTTATTCGGCATTGTTGAGAGGTTTGCCTTCGCTCACGGAACACCGGAGAGACTTTAGGATGATGTCACTGTTACAAAGTTTCTTTTACCAGCCTATTGTTTCAAATAGTTTAAAAATATAGCCTATTGAATGACAGCCAGAACCTTCCTCGTGATAGTTTCGTGCAGAGGCGGACAAAGTACTCAACTCCATTACTTGAGTGAAAGTACAGATACTGCTGGTCAAATATTACTCCATTACAAGTAAAAGTTGTAAAGACAGATTTTTTACTTAAGTAAAAGTACAAAAGTTTTATTGTTGTACTTACTAGTACTTGCAATACTTCTGAAGCAACTTAGAATACATTACACCTGCTGAATACACTGACTAGTTTGTAGTATATTTGGAATAAAGAGCTTTTAGAATGTTAAAAATCTATGAGGAAAAAAACAAAACAAAACAAATTTAACACCCCAACCCACCCCCACAAAAGCAGGATGGTAGTGATCTCACATAGATCTGATATCTCCATGTAGCCATTCATCCACATTTGAACAGAGTGGACAGTGAAATCCTGTAAATACAGAGTGATAAGGAAGAAGAAAAAAACCAAACCTGCTTTAAAACCCAGCAACACAACTGTAGATGTATACCTTTACAACAGCAACACTGCTTTAACAAAAAAGCATAACAGCAAGACTTATTTGACATCAAAACAAAAATGTTAAAAAATGCTGTCTAATCACTCTTGCGGTACTTTGATGTCACACACAGAACAGTCTGTGCAGTGCTGCTTCAAGTCCAACACCCATTGTGTTTTATTAGGAGATGCACAACAGTTCTTCTGTGGCTTTATAGCTAATATTTTCACATACACAATTTAGCAAAATCAGACAATATTGTGTCTAATATATACCACAATATTAACTTCTTATTATTGAATTGTTGTAAATAAATATCACATTTGCAACTGGTCAGTGTTCATAAAATGCTGGGAAATCACTTTATGTAACCCTACAAGAGTGATTACTGATAAACTGTCTGAAAAAAAACAAAGTCACGTTTTAGAGAAGAAAAAAATCACCCACTGACTTTCAAAGCTGCTACACAGTAACGACTTTCTACTTCGAGGACCTTGATAGAAATGTAGTGGAGTGAAAAGTACAATATTTGTCTTTCAAATGTAGTGAAGTTAAAGTCATAAGTTCCCAGAAAAAATAATACTCAAGTAAAGTACAGATACTCAAAAAGTGTACTTAGTTACTGTTCGCCTCTGGTTTCGTGTCTGTAAGATGACATTCATACATCAATCATTTATATTTTATGGCATTTTAGTGCACATTTGTTTGTAAAATTGTCCCTCAATATTCACTTCTGATGTCATCGTTTTTTTTTGTTTTTTTTTAGTGTAACTAATAGAATGATGTCGTGAGTTGGCCTAATTCTAATTGTTCAGTCATTTTTAATCTTTAAAACCAAATCTTTAAGCAAAATTATGAAGGTCATTCATTTTCCCAGGATGTTTTGTACTGTAAACAATGACGCTGAAAAACTGTAGAAATAGCCTAGGATCTGCTAGGGTTGCCCTTATAAAGCTTTACCATGGTAACGGCGAATTTCCAAGGTTACTACTTATTGTTAAAGCTGAATCATAATAAATTATTATGCCATCTCGTCCAAACAGTGTAAGAAGCTTATGGAATTACTGTTTTGTTTTTTTTCCTTCTTTTTTTGGCTTCCACAGTAACAATAGTAGTATGGTACTTTGGTGGTAACTACAGGTACGATGGTTAACGTCTGCTTGTATCGGTATTAAAGCTGTAATTTGTATGTATGTATGTATGTATGTGTATATATTCATCTTATTTTACATGGAAACGAGACAATCTAATATAATTCAAACACACAAATGAAAATGGAACACAATACACAACATATGTACATAATTTTAAATAATTAAACAGCACCATAGCTCATTAATGTAAAAAGTAAATAAATTAAAAATAGGCTAGTCATCATCACTCTCATGCTAAAAGATTGATTTCTAACTTCATGTGTCACTTTCTCCATCGGTTTCCAGAATTGTTTTTGAGTGTTTGAGGTTTTTGGTTTGTCACTTCCATTTTTATTATTATTATTATTTATTATAGCGATTGGAGTATGAGTATATATCAGTGTGAGTGGCCTTGCTTTACCCACAGTTAACCCAATTGTATTGTAACAGTTCATTTTAATGTGTTATTATGTGACGATTCTGCTTTGTATTCTGTAAGAATAAGTTCAGATAAGGTCATGGGGTGCATGTTTAGATGGGGCATTTAGTGACCTGTGGTTCTGTGTCTGTTTACTTCAGGACACGGAGCAAGTGTTGCTCTTGTGTATTTGGACAGGCCTTCCTGGTCTTTTGTCATATTTCCCTATTTTATGTTTCTTTTGTTTTGACCAGAATTTAATAGATCTTTGCTCTCATGGACTCCTTTGTAGACATGTCACGTACCCAAATCTGCATGTCATTAATATGTTGCATTCATTTAACATGAGAGTTGTGCAACAAAAAAAAAAGTAATTTTCTCACAGCATCTCTTTCCTCAGGATGAATTGTATTGATTTAAAAAAATCCCTTTGAACAAGACTCCTCCTGCCAGTCTTGAGAAACAAATCAGGCTTTTACAATTAGTGTGCACAATTTGCAGTGCTTGTCATGTCTTGTTCTGTGAAAAACCTGTTTTGTTAGTGCCCCTAAACATGTAAGACTTTCTCAAACTAAACACACTTTCTTTCTACACAGACAATTGCTCTCTTTCTTTCTCTTTTTCCTATCTCTCCATTCCTCATTCCTCTCAAAATATGAATAACAGGATTCATTATTTCTTTTTTACTTCAAGCCGCTTGTTGTAAATCGAAATGTGAACATTATAAAACACATTTGACCATTCACTCTCCCCCCTCAAATAAACGACACCCACAGGCGGATGAGTCATCCTGAAAGGTCCCACAAAGCCTGCAATTGTGATTTCTTTTTTTAGTGCTCTACCTGAACACATAAAGTAAAACGTTCGTAAAAACCCACTCAAAACATCACCTTACGATAAACATGCATATCCACAGTCGCCTAACATTGCACATTCACAAAAACATTTACAGATGCATTTTCATGTTGTAACAGCCAAATATTTTAAGAGAATGTCTTGTATAAATATACTTAAAATTGTAAGCATTTTGAAAGGTTAAAACAGGAAATTTGGTTTTGCTAATAGATGAGGCTGTTTGCCCTGTTTAATGTGAATTTAAAGTAGCTTTTACCAAAAATGACACCCCTTCCCCATTTCCATTCTGAGCACAGTGAAGTGCCCACATTCACAAGTGCTGTGTTGTTATGGAAACAGTTAGTGTATGGCAGCAGCCTAACCTCTGTGCACTGGACCTTTTTAAGTTTTTTTTTTTTAAGTGCATGTAACCAGTGTCTTCCTGATGGGTCCTAACCTTTACTATCAAGGACATTCGTTGAAAGATTTTGTTGATGTTATGGAGTGAGTATGAATGTGGGAAAGATTATAGAAGTGTTTGTAATTATTATCTTTAATGCACTTATTTTATCACATTGAAATGGTCCCTGTGTTTAATAATGATGCTGTCATCTGAGGAGTTCAGAAATCATAATTTTGAGTTTTGGCTGAAATTTCATGTACGTTTCTCTTTTATCACATCCTGTCAAAAACGAAGCTTTTTAGTGCTTGTGCAACAAAATGAAGATCAATAAATGGTGACCAGGTGTGTAATTGATGCCTTATCTGTGTGTTTTATTATTTTCATACTGCCACATGCACAGAATGATGGGAAATGTCTTGTTGTACAAGTCTTGTTGACTCATGATCCTGCTAAATGAGTTGCACTGTATTTTCTGCCAGGTTTTATGGTTTTTCATCAGCAGTGCGCTATACTTCCATTTATATCATATTCGTCATATGTCATTTTCAATATTGTTTTTATAGTACAAAACACTAAGAAAAATTATTAACTTTTATAATTGTAATTTTGTTTAAAGGGGTCATGAAATGGAGAATAAAAATGTTCTTGATATTTACTCATATAACAGTTTACTCTACAATAAAAACACACTGTAAGGTTAAAAACTCCCCAGTTTCAAAAATTAATTATTCTTTACCCACCTAAAACGCCCAGATTTGAAATTAGGAGAATTGTGACATGATGATTTCCCATTCGACACGCCTCTTAAAATACATGCATCATCATTTTTGGTGCAAAAAAAACTTTATAAACTAACCTCGAGAAACAATATAAAATTCTGAAACTGCATTTTTGACCTGTGATCATTGTAATTTGTGAGGGCTCATGTACAGATGAAAGGAGCAGGGTTTTAGTAGACTAAATAATTTGAGAAGTCCAACATACGTCACCAGAGAGAAATCTGTCTTTTCTTTGGAAGACTGACTTGTGGCATTAAAATTACAAGGTAAATAAGAGTCTGACATCACAAACGGTACTGAATTTTTATTAAGAGTTTTACCAAGTTGTATAATGTCCTTACATGGTAATCCTTTCCATGACATGCTAAATGCTTCTATTTGACCTCTATAGTGGCATTGTGCCAAAAGGATTGTTTTTTTGCTGTAGAGTCTGTCTCTAATGAGCTGAAACACAGAAACTCTTTTCTTCTGTTACTTGGGCCCCATTCCCAGTCATTTCCAGGAAGTATTTCCTCCTCATTGAGATGTTTATAACGTTTGTCTCTTTTTTTTTGCTTTTTTGTTACAGTGCTACTCTCATCCTCCACATTTGGACCACCCTTCCGGGATAAGTGTGTGTTTGTGAGTAGTGAAGAGGAGCATTTACAGCTATGTGCTACAGTGGGCAGCCTCTGTGTTCAGGAAACGGGCGTTCACCCACCAATAGAGAGGCCAGCCCAGGCTCCCAGTATGCTCTCTGTGCACTGGGGGTGGGCCTGGTGGCACTCGGTGTTGTCATGATCGTGTGGAGCATAGTTCCTTCTGAAACACAGTTGAACAATGCTACAACCACGAACAACGGAAGTGACGGCAGTGATGGAGGGAAGACATCATCTGTTGCATTTGTGCTGGTTGGATCTGGTGTTGCCATGTTGCTCCTTGCTATATGTCTCGGTGTGAGGAACAGAAAGCGAAGGAGACAACAGGAAACTACAGGTGTAGGCGGAGCTGATTATGTGGATCGTGTCCATAGAGATCAGGATGAGGAGTGAGTGCTGCTCTATACTCATTAAACTTTCTTTGTTAACTTTCATTTCAAATAAATGCTTTTGCTTTTTTAGCTTTCTATGCATCAAAGAATCATGAAAAATGTATCCGGTTTCATAGAAATTAAGCAGCAGAGCACAACAGTTTTTAACATTGATAATAATAAGAAATGTTATGATGTTATAATGGCTGCTGAAAATTCACCTTTGCCATCACCGGAACAGATAAGTTTTTAAAAGATATTAAAATAGAAAATAAAATAAATTAATGGAGCCTTGGTGAGATTCTTTAAAAACATTTTTACAAAATGTACAGATCACAAAATGGGTATGTGTGTGAGAAAGATAGAATAATTTTTATTTATCAATCTTGTGTGTGTGTGTGTGTGTATTTTTTTATGAATAGTTGTACCAAGTTGTATAATGAAACATGTCTAGTCTTCATGCTCTATGTTGACTGTGGTTTCACTAATGATAAACATACATTTGCATAAAGCATCCATATTTGTCCATGCCCATGTTGATTAGAGTATTAAAAACTTTAAAAGTATTAATTTAAGGTACATTTTGAACAGATAAAAATGTTCGATTAAGTTGCAATTAATCATGAATTAACTCATGACAATCATGCGATTAATTGTGATTTAAATATTTTAATTGATTGACAGCCCTATTATATATATATATATAATATT
>NW_015662167.1:1903723-1909674 GCF_001515625.1 Sinocyclocheilus rhinocerous | reverse complement strand
AGAATTTGTCACTGACGATTCAAACGCGAGTTTTGGTCAGTGTAGAGTAGCGTTTTTAGTTTGTCATTTCTCCGATCACAAATGCAGACATGGTTTTATGTTCGGGGGGCGCGGTGCGATGCAACGCAACGCGTAAAAAGACAGTATAAGTCATTATAATCCGTAATTATGGATACAACAAATGCCAAATCCCACTGGATACAACAAATGCCTCGTTTGTAATGGGTTTTAATGTTTTTGTCTCGTCGCTCCGGCCGGGACAAGGCATCACAATATGGTAAGGGGCGTAATATTTCCGTCACAAGCTTGAGGTATTCAGCCAATCACAACGCACTGGATAGCTGGCCAATCAGAGCACACCTCGCTTTTCAGACCGATGGGCTTTGTAAAATTCGACGCGTTTCAGAAAGGCGGGGCATAGAGGAGCAACAATAATGTACAGTATGTGGAAAATAATGTGTTTTTTTTTTTACCTTAAACCTCATAAACACATTTCATTACACCAAATAATGTTCTTTTTAGCAACATCATATGACCCCTTTAAATAAATATAAAAAATATATATATCATGATAATATCATGCATCCCTAGTTTTGTTCAGATCCATCTAGATGAAGCATATTGACCAAATATTATGTTTACCTGCATGCAACTCATGTCATAATTTCTCTGTGTAAATATTAGGTCAACTGATGAACCAGCGCCCAACTATGATGTTCCCACCTATGAGGAGGCGGTCACCAGCGGAAAGTACCCTGTTTGGCAGAGCAACTTACGACAGAGTTACCAGCTGCCCTCGTATGAGGATCTGATTGGTGCTGTTGAAAACGAAGGCCAGCAGCCTAGAGAAGGTAATGGCCAAGAGGCCCCTCAGCCAGCTCCTGGCCCCGAACCTCAGCCTGCAGCACCCGTCCGCAGCAGCAGCAGGGCCAGTCGCATCCTCAGACCTTTCAGAGTGCGCAGGATTAAGTCAGAGAAGCTCCACATGAAGGATATTCGTTTGAATATCCAAAATCCTGGACAGAGTGTGGTGGTGACCATCGAACCACTGACCCCACCACCACAGTATGAGGACAAGCCCCCTCAACTACCCACAGAAGCAGTGTAATGATTTCGATCACTGGATTTTGTTGAGTGTTTGCATCTGTGGGTTGTTTGAAAAATGTTGACTCATCTGTGCAAAAGCGGAAAGTTTTAGTAAGAGCTATAAATGTGTCTCAAAATCTGCCAAATTATGAAATAGGATACGTTTATGTGTGCTGTCAGTTCTTGGACAAAACACTAAAGCCTACTTGAATGTTTTTTAACAAACTTTTTTATATTTGAAGAATGGATTACAGTAGTGTATCGTATTTTTTATTTAAAACTGTTTGAGTAAGGAATATAAATGCCACAGCGCGTCTCTTGAGAGCGTCCGAGAGATTTACTTCACAGTTTACTTCCAAAGAACTACATTGTACATTGCAAAAAAGAAAAAGAAAACAAATTCTTATTAAAGAATAACTTACAGCTGAAGAATCCATCAAACTTTTGTTGCCAAATGCTAATTACAGTTTTTAAAAATTACTTTTTCATAAAAAAAACTTAATTATTCTAAATCTGAATGTCCAGTTTTTCAGCTCAATTTTTTAATTCTGAATATATAATAAATTTGAACCAGATAGTGTGCTGATGCAGCCATAAATTGCAGGGATGCACAATTATTTAAAAAGGCTTAATTCTCACTAATTTACTTAACTAATTTATTCAGTGCCACTCCAATTAATCCAATTAATAATGTAATTAATATTTCAGTGTGTTTTTGTTAACAATGTGTCACTGTTCTGTCTGCAATTAACTTTGTATTTTTTATTTTTTTTTTATGTATTGCTCATTGCATTTTAAGGGTGCAAAATTAAAATGTATTGAAATAGAATGAAATTAAAAGTATTCTTAAAACTCATAGGAAAATTTAGTGTAATATGTTAGAACAAATTCTGCATTAATATAAAATTCTAATAAGTGATTTAAAAACAAGGGTCTGGATAGCAAACAAAAATGCACCTTGGGGGACTTTGGTATCTTGGGCAACTCAACACTTAATTTCTGAAGTGCAAATTAGAATTTTATAGATGGACTAACTATTTCACATGCAGTTTGACTTGACAAACAAGCCATCATGCTGCAGATTGACCATTTTCAATGACAAAAATGTTGTTAACATTCTTGTTAACCAAACTGAACATGGTCCTGTTGATGTCATTTTGTATGTGAGCTAAATAGCCTTCAGTTTAATTGCCTTTTAATTCAGTTTATTTTATTAAGGTGTAAAATCTTGGAGAAGGGATGGATTTGTTGTAGATTTACTTTTGACAAAAGGAATTGATACAGGTGATACAGGTAATATTTTAAAGCAGAAAAGCCCTGTACGTAATTTATTTCTTGCGGGACATAATAAAATTGTTTAAATCTGTGTTTTTGTTCATCTTTATGGTTTCCCCAAGTTGAAAAATAATGTCTGCTGATTTGTAGTGCCACCTAGTGGCTCAGAATAGTACAAACAACATTGAGTTACAGTCAGTGATGACAAATTTGATCGCACTTTTCCAGCCTAACATTTAACAGCTGTTGTTTGACGTACTGTACTGAATAATCATTTAGGTCTTTCAATATCATGTTTCTCACTTGCCTTTTTGTGACTAGTCTAGCAGAGTGGATGTGGTAGCTTACGAAGTACGGCATGAAGGTGAGTCAATGATGAAAGTCATTGTGTAGTGTACCTTTAAAACAACAGAACACAATTAGGCCTATTTATCTTTTCCCAGTTGAAAATGTAGCCTATTTTCCCAGCCTACTCTCACCTATGTTTTCTCTGTCATTTCAGACGTCCGCTTGTGTGTGGAGTGAAACCTAGGGGTCTGTAGGCTATAGTGACAGGTATTTGAAGCCAAATGAAACTGCATTCATGAATTGCCCCCAAGAGCCTAACACAGTCAATCAGTTATTACATGAACCAGGATTTCATAAAACGTTGATTGAACTAAGGGCTGAATTTCAAGCAACTCCACTTTATAGGCTTATGTGCCAAAATGAACTATTAGACAAATGCTTGCCATTTTTAAAGTTCCATGAAAAACTAATTAAGCTGTTACAATAACACCCAATCCAAACAAATCAATATGAGTTATGGCTTCACTTTAGAACATTGGTCATAATGACAATTTGAGATAAAAATGTCAAGTCTGTCATAGCTTGATTTTTGTCCAAAAAGTATCAGAATGAAGCAATATCACACTGAATATTATTATAAATAAAAGATTACTATTTTAATTTATTTTAAAATGTAATTTACTCCTGTGATGGCAAATGTAGCCTATTTTCAGCCGCCATTACTCCAGTCTTTAGTGTCACATGATCCTTCAGAAATCATTCTAATCTGCTGATTTGCTGCTTGTAACATTTCTTATTATGGATGATTAAAACAGTTGTGCTGCTTAATATTTTTGTGGAAACCGTTATACATTTTTTTCATGATTCGCTGATGAACAGAAAGATCAAAATAAACAGCATTTATTTGTTTTTTGTTTTTTTTAGCGTTACAAATTCCAGCTGTGTCCTTGCGAAATCACTGACCTCGAAAGTAGGCCTAGGCTATAGCCTACGTTTCAGACAAAATGTAATTTGTACATTTCTATTCGCTGTATATTTTTAAAATTGCGTAACACTTTAAATAACTTTGGCTTAAAACATTATTAGTTGTAGCCTATTATTTATGCGGCAATCTGTAGGCTAATGTTTTATTCTCATTGGTCCTAATAATAATGACATTTAATAATAGTGTAGTGTACCTTATGTTGGTTTATTGTTTAATTCGTTGTAATGTTTTTCTTAGTGGGAACTTTAGCCTAATCTACTTCAAATCATGTCCGTGTTTATAAACTTGCGGAATAATGTACAAGATTTAGCTATTAATTTCACGATACTTTGATTCATATATTTTCAAATTCAAATGTACATAAACGACTGCTCTTGCTGTTTATGTAATGTTAATGACCTTTAAAGTTTGTTAATGAAAGTTACTATAGCCGCTGTAAGTACACTCCTCCTCCCGCTGCTCCGCTGCAATGGTTCTACGTGTAGTCTGTGTTCCCGCTTTTGCAGCTGCTCAGGCTGCAAGGGGAGGGAGAACTTTTC
The DNA here is from genome assembly GCF_001515625.1 of Sinocyclocheilus rhinocerous. Lineage (NCBI taxonomy): Eukaryota > Metazoa > Chordata > Actinopteri > Cypriniformes > Cyprinidae > Sinocyclocheilus > Sinocyclocheilus rhinocerous. The sequence goes on along the minus strand of NW_015662167.1, from coordinate 1,905,501 downwards.
ATGGAACAGCCAGCCCAGGGAGTCAGTCACATTCCTGGCCGGGATTCAATGACTGAACCAGACACAAACAAACACTGAGAGAGAGAGGGAGTGTGTGTGTGTGTGTGTGTGTGTGTGTGTGAGAGAGAGAGCGAGGGAGAGAGAGAGACTCTCACACTCTCATAGTAAAGCGGAGGCAACTGCGCCGACGAGTTTTACACAAGGCACACATTTTGTGCTTGAGTTGCAGCGGGTCTGTGATACAGCCGGATTGAGAATTACATTTCGTTCAAAACTTTACACTTTTGGGAGGATTTTCTCGTCGCTCGGAACTCTGGTTCTTTCTGGTACGAATTAAGATTTGAACATGAAGCAGTTGAATGGATTACAAGGCGGCGTTGTACGCTTTCCGAACTGACATGGACTGTAGCGACTCTTTCCGTTCACGTTCACCGAATCTGTTGTGATCAGACTGCCCAGGTTTAAACATGGAGGCTCCCTCCAGCTTTCAGCCGCATCCAGGACTTCAGCAAACTCTCAAGCAGTTTCACTTGAGTTCCATGAGCTCCCTCGGTGGACCGGCAGCCTTCTCGGCCCGGTGGCAGCAGGACATGCTGTTCAAGAAGGACGGTAAGGGCGCCGAGGTGATGGTGAACCTCCCCGCGCAGACGCCCCCGGTCATGCCGGGGCCCCTCTTCATCCCGTCAGACCGCTCCACCGAGAGGTGCGAGACGGTCCTGGAGCGGGAGACGATTTCGTGCTTTGTGGTGGGCGGCGAGAAGCGCCTATGCCTGCCGCAGATCCTCAACAGCGTCCTGCGAGACTTTTCCCTCCAGCAGATCAACTCGGTGTGCGACGACCTCCACATCTACTGCTCCCGGTGCACGGCGGACCAGCTGGAGATCCTCAAAGTTATGGGCATCTTGCCCTTCTCGGCCCCCTCATGCGGACTGATCACCCAGACCGACGCCGAGCGCCTCTGCAATGCCCTCATCTACGGCGGCACGTTCCCACCGCACGCCGACAAAGAGTTGTCGTGCTCCATCGAGCTGGAAAGAACGGAGAAGAGCTTTAAAGTTTATCACGAATGCTTCGGGAAGTGCAAGGGCCTGTTCGTGCCAGAGCTCTACACGAGCCCCAACGCGGCGTGCATACAGTGCTTGGACTGCAGGCTCATGTTCCCGACGCACAAGTTCGTGGTGCACAGTCATAAACGGCTGGAGAACAGAACCTGTCACTGGGGCTTCGACTCGTCCAACTGGAGGGCTTATATTCTTTTGGATCAAGACTATAGTGAGAAAGAGGAGAGCAGCACGCTGCAGCAGCTCCTCAATGAGTTAAAGAGAAAATTTGACTTGGGGAACAAGCACAAGACATCTTACAAGGTGAGCTTAACTCTTAAAAATGCATGGAAATATTACGATAAATCTAAATCTGGACCGTATTACTCCAGATAGTTCACTCCCAAATATTGATAATAAAAATGATCAATGGTGTGTGATGTGATCATTTCATGTGTTGTGTTGTGTGTATTTTACTTTATTGATTCTCATACACTTCTATTGACCTTTCTCTTTTTGTCTCTAATCATACAACACCTATTACACCTTGTGCCACCTCAGAAAACTGTCCTATAGATGTAGCTTTGCTTCAAAACCCAGATTTTACATTGGATATGACATAGTGCCTGTGCCAAAATTGTTTATTGTGCCAAATCAAGCAAAAACTGTTTTCATGTAAAACACATTTCTCTTCAGTTTCACTGTACAAAACACATACACAAGCCATACTTTTCCTCA
>NW_015662167.1:1887000-1903658 GCF_001515625.1 Sinocyclocheilus rhinocerous | reverse complement strand
ATATATATATATATATATATAATATTATTATTATTATTATTATTATTATGTAATAATATAATCTACTGCTATCTTTGAGTGTGTTGAAATGAAGGTGCAGCCAGCCAGTGTCCTGCCCCCAACCAACCCCCCTTGCACATTTATTTTGTGCCTCTGGATGCACTCATCTGCATATGACAAATGGAGCCTCAATTATGTATTTTATGGGAGCCAGAGATAGATGGGGAGGCTTGGGGAAGCCAGTAGTGGAGTAGGAGGAGAGTGCTGTGTAGGACATTGTTTTGTGTGTATGTTTTGGGTGGGGGGCAGGTTGGGGTTGAGGTCACTCTCCAAAAAGCAGTTGGTGTAGGGTCAGTGCTGCCCTTGAGTCTCCCACTGTCTGATCAGGCTCCACGCCAGGGTCAGAGAGGCAGCGAGCGGACAAAAGCACGGGAGTCTCGAGTTGGCTGCTCCTTCCACGCAGCAGCTGTTGAGTGTGATCGTGCTAATGGGTCTACACGCATATATGTATGTGTTACCATGGTGTCACTTCTGCAGGCTTGGGATACATGGTGTGGCAAACGCAGTTTCATTACTGTGGGAAATGTGAGAGACATGGCACATTTCAGAAATGCAGCGTCATGTATATTTAACGATCACTTCTCTATGGGAAAAGTGTTGGCTGATATTTGTCACTGAGTGGCTAGTTTACACTTTGCTGTGCCTTGCGTCTGGTTAGGCTAAAGAAACTCTGCTTTTTTTGTGTAGTTATTGTTAGATGATTAGTTTCGACCTTTTATGCGTGTCCTATATTTGTTTTAATTGTACAATAAGCACATTTTACCATGATGCTATGGTCTGTCCTAACAGTACAGTAGCCGTAATGTATCCAGAAGGGTGAATTTTGTGCGGTTTCTATGGTTCATTGTCAGAGGTGTCCCAGTTAGCAGCAAGCTGGTTGGGTCCGTGGGGAGCTGTGTATCGGCGGACCTGTATTAAAAAAAAAAACACTTGGCGCTTTTCACCTAACCTCAGCTCAATTAAGACATTTTTTTCTTTTCCCTTTATTTTTGTAATTAACCTATTTTGTAAGTAACTTTTCAGTCATGCTGAGAATATTTGCTTTATGGTGTCTTACTTTTTATTGCTGCTTCCAAATATTACTTTGATGAGAGGCTGGTCACCATGGTTACACAGAGTTTGCTTTATTTTTTAATAACTGAAATATATCAGTGCTGAATATATTTAAAATCCAGTCTAGGCTGGCTGACATAATGGGGTAGATCGCAGGGAGAGGGTGGCGAGTTCTCATTAAGAATCTGTCGCCCCTGTCCGCCAGGGCCTTGACATGTGACCTCTCTCCAAAGCCAGTCAACCAACAACCCCTCCCCCCCTCCTTTCAGACAGCCCGGCCAATCGTGTTCAGCCGTTGGTACTTCAGCTGGACAGATGGTTGTTTGATAAAAGACTGAAAAATGCATTGCAAATAAATAAGCAGCAAAACATCACACCAAATTGGTGTCAAAATTTTTTTTTTTTGCCAATTTTTATGGATTTAAATAAAAGTATGACCTTATCAATTTGTTATCTTATCCTCTTTAAATATTTTTAAAAATTTTGAATAATAATAATAATTTAAATTATATTTTTACAATTGATGTTTTTAAACAAATTATATTTTTTCATAATATTTTATATAATATTTCACTATTTTTCTACTTAGTTGTGAAATTGTTTTGCCATTTATATTTAAGACTGAATAAACTGTTTTTTTTTCATCAAATGTTATGCTATTGAATTATTTTTAATTTAATTTAAAAACCTTTTAGACGTTTTATTATAACTTATTATTTTAATATTTTCTATAATTATCTTTATTATATTATTTTAGTGTTATATAACTTTACTTAATTTAAACTTTTTAATAGTTTTGAAACTGTTTTTGCTTTTATATCCACGACTGAATTGGTGGTTTTACTACACATATTTCAAGTGTATGTGCATTGTCCTGCCAGGAATGAAGTAAGACTCCAGTGAGAATAGTGTTGTGTAATAAATTAGATGCAGAGGGGCCGCGGAGCTTTTAAATGGGGGGGATATCAAACTCCCCTTTGTTCTGCTCCCTCACTTTATCAAATTACAGATGACTCCCAACCTGAGACCAAACTAATCAACTGAGTGTCTGACCCAAGATGGCCACGACCATAATAAATGCGCACGCCTGGGGGATGGAGGTCGCATTTTGCATTTGTAATGCCTGTATCAGCTGTGGGGAAAATATTAAAATGAGCGCACGGCCTACTCATTTCCATTCCCATCTGTCTGCTGACCTCGCCGTCGCGGCCCGCGCTGCGTCCCACCAGCCGCGCTGCCCCTTGCTCTGCATCCAGACTGCCAACAATTCCATCCGCTTGTCCCAACCCCTTCTCCACCCAAACACAGCAAGTGCTACTTATTCATCCAGCGCAGTCAGGCCACTCATCACTCAGTACCACATAAGGGTGGCCGGCAAACAACCCCCGCTGCCTGGGGTTTGACTTAGCTGAGTCAAAATCCACTTTCGGACGCCTATTCTCTGACCGGCTGAATTTTAAAAGGGCGGCTTGATAGGTTAACAATCCACAAGAGATGCTGTCTCATCCCCTCCCTGGAGGGATGGAGGTGAGGGGGTGGTCAGGGGCTCTCGGAGGTTGTGCCCTCTATTCTCTGCTGTGTGACCTCTTGTTTAAAGGGCGTCAGCTGGAGCTCTCCACTGGCTGATGCTGGGGTGAAGACCTGCTGCCTCTTTTGTTCCCGACAGCTTTGTTACTCGAGCCGTCACCTCTCATTGTGTCTCTGGCTTCGTTTTGGTGCCCGTTGCATGACCAATGCCTCCATGGTAATGAGTCTCAAGGCTTTTGTCTGCGTCTGCTGCCAACATGAAATGCATCCACTGCGGTGCTGTGTTGATTTGGTACCACAATAGCATTGATCTTTAATCGGGATTCGGGATGCAATTAGCAATGAATGTCACTAAATTAGGCATCTGTTTTGTGAGTAAGTCTGCATGATGATGGCATCGGTTAAGGTTTGGAGTTGCATGGGCTTGCACTGAATATCCTGGCCACTCTTTTTAGTATAATAAATGAATGGGGCTGTCAAGTTCCAGAATGACCAAAAAATGGTCCTTATTTCTCTTGCACTATATTTTAAGTCTTCCAAAGTCATTTGATACCTTCATGTGAATAACATACTGAAATGTTAGTTGGAATTCACTTAAAAATCTCAAAAAACCTCCATGCCCTGTTTATGAGATGAGTAGCAAAGATCAAATTTGTGAACAAATAGTTTTTTTCGCAAGACCAGTCTGAATTATTCTTTTGCCATTTAGACTGATCTGGTTCTCAAATTATACAAACCGGCTCAATGTTCAAGTGAAAAATGATCAGTGAACACAACATATGTTTTGGTCTGTTCCCATCAGATAACTTGGAATATAGTGCACGAGACAAATGGACTGATTTTCATGATGCCTTTACTGTGCCTTTGCATCCTTTTTAAGCTTGAAAGCTCTGTTCCCCATGCATTGTAATTGCACATTATTTAGATTTTTCTCCTTTTATATTCCAAGAAAGCGGTGTAGAGTTGATTTGGTACCACAACAATATTGATATTTAATCGGGATGCAGTTCACAATAAATGTCACTAAATCAGGCGATTGTTTTGTGAGTCTGATGACGGCATCGGATAAGGTTTAGAGTTGCGCAGGCTGGCACTGCCACCAGTCTGTGGGAACAGATGGCAGAATGATGGTGGTGTTGTTTTATGATCAGTTTCACAGATCAGGCCCCTTAGTCGATAGTGATCATCAGCTTCATAATTAATATGGCAACCCATCTGCTCTGGAGATGGAAAATCCTGAAGTGCACAGCTGCCACTGTGCAAGAAACCCAGTGCCTTAATTGAGCTGCTTGAAAGTCCACTAATCCGAAACTGCTCTGCGAAGTCCACTCGGACGAAATTTCATTCTGATGGAAATGGCTTAAATGTAGCTTTAATTTTAGTGTTGTATCTCTCGCCCTTCCTCATTAGATGCACAACCTTGTACGACTTTATACTCCCTCCCTGATCCATCCTCATGAGCTGTAGGATGCAGTTTTATATAATCTACTTGGAATTTCAATTATTCTCGGCCAGCCAGAACAAATGAGTAATATATTTAAAAAAGTGTATTCCTGATCTGAATGCAGTCGAATTTCAGATATGCACCAGTTTTGTTTCAGCCAAAAGAAATGAGGAATCCAAACAACCCATTGCGTATTCCTGCATTGTGCCTTGCCTACAGTGATTATTTGAAATTGCATTTACACAAATACGCCAAACTAAACCACTGCTGAAAGAATCTGGCGTTCTGAGACATACTTGATTGCGTTTACTTCCTACAGCTGTCGACTTCTGTTAGAGCTGCTCAGAGAAGGGTGAGGACTGTGTGGTAAAGATGTTTCCTCAGGGTCTGTCTGTGGGATGATGCAGCTTCGGTCTGCGTGCGTGTGCCATATGACTAACTGGCATGTTGCTCTAGCCTACAAACCTCCCACTGACTGCCCCCAAAACTACCATGAGGATAAGCTTTTGAATCTCAAATTATTTTTTAAATGTTCAAATATCATTAAGTATACGTGTTGCTTGGTCACATCCATGCACGTCATGGATTGACACTGGGCACTCTGCATCGGTAATGAGGAAGAATCAACATTTTAGCCAAGCATAATTAAAATGTTCATAATCATTTTATACTATTAATATTAGCAATTAATGTCAGAGAGCTGTAGTCAAGCTAATGCACGTGACTACTTGTGCTGTGTAGGTGAAGTGAGTTCAAATCCATGAACTCACCCATAAACTTGCTCCCCCCTCATTGTTTCCTGTCCAATCTCTGCTTCCCTCTGAGGCCTTAAAGGGAACAAAAATTGAAAATTTTACCATTATTTACTCACCCTCATGAAACACAATTTCTTCTGTTTAGCATAAAAGGTGAAATTTTGAAAATCCTGGCCACTCATTACTGTATAATAAGTGAATGGGGATGTCAAACTCCATAATAATTAAAAGCACCACAGATGTAACATAAAAAGTGAACCATACAACTCTTGGATTATTTTTCAAGCCTTCTAAAGTCATTCGATACCTTTGTGTAGAAAACAGACCCAAATGTCAAAATTCACTAAAAATCTTGCTATCGGCCCTTGCCCTTGTTCTTGAGAGAAGTAGAACTGTCATATCAGTGATCCAGTTGTTCTTATCATTTTTGGGGGTAAAACCAGTCTGAGTTCTTCTTTTGTAAATTAGGCCGATCTGATTCTGATGCATTGTTCCCATGAAAAATTATCAGTAAACATGACAGGTTTTGGTCTGTTCCACATGTAAAGCTGTCACAGGAATTTGGAAGACTTGGAACATAGTGTGTAAGTGTAATGGACTAGTTTCATGATGATTTTTAAGCTTGAAAGCTCCGGTCCCCATTCATTGTAATTGCACATTATTCAGACTTTGTTTCATGGAAGCAAGAAAGGCCTATGGGTTTGCAACAGCATGGGGGTGAGTAAATAATGAATTTTCACTTGCAGGTACTGTACTTTTAAATATAAAATAGTGGCAGTTTAATTAAATTATGAGCAAGCTGTATTTTCTAAACCACACATTGAAAGTTGGTTCTTTTCTAGGCTAAGGGAAAAAAGCTCATGTTTTTTATGTGAGCTGTCTGGGCCTTTTATGAAAAGAGGGATTTTGTGTTTTTAAGCAGCCTGTGGCCTCTCGTTCACTCCTCAGAAGCACGCAGACGGCTCTCGCTCCATGTCCAAGCAACATTATTCAGAAAACTTCTGTGATTGGAGAGTCAGTGTAGTTGCTAAGCAACGCTGCTCTTCCTGTGCTAAATAAGAACTTGATGCTTCCTGGCTGGTGGGCTGAGCAGAGCGTGCCAGCTCTCTCATGCTTGCTCACTCTGCCTCTCTCTCTCTCTCTCTCTCACTCTCTCACTCTCTCTCACACACACACACATACACTTTCTCTCTTTAACACATACACAAACAAGTCTCTGCAACACACGTATCCAGGCCTTCTCGTAGTGATTGTGTTACTGAGGAATACAAGGATCTGTCCCAGCCTTGCAAAAATAAAAAATAAAAAACAGAAGAAATGGTGATGTCAGGATGACCTGATCTGTAACCTCCATTTCCCTATCACTCTCGGATGAGTGTGAGTCTGTGTCTCTCTCTCTCTCTCTCTCTCTCTCTCGCTCCTGCTCTCTGGGTGGTGCAAGGATGGAGGTTTTCCTGAGTTTGCCCTCCCTGTGTTTGAGGCTTTGGGTTATGAGGCACATTCAGATTTTTCCAGAAAGGCTGATTCACTCCTCCAGCCCTCAGACAGCTGGCAAGGCCTCCATTTTCCACTCAATGTGATGGTCCACCGCAACATGGTGTTTCAGAAATGCTTCTGGAACACTCTGCAAGATGGCGTTCTTAAAAACGGAAAGTTCCTTTGCTTTCATATATAATATAAAGTTGTTTTTCTATACTGCATCTTTCTAAGGCTAATGCTGTCAAGTACCATGTTTAGTCAGTTAAAATCATCTGTTTAAAAATATTCGCTTTTCCATGCTTCATCAAATTGACTGCATAATACATGCAGTAAATCTACTGTTTCTTAAAGGGATAATTTACCTGAAAAAATAAATTCTCTCATTATTTACTCACCCTCTTCTTGTCATTAGTCCATACTGAAAGTTATAAGCTTCAAAAACTTGGTTTGTTCACACCAAGAACTGTAACTGTACAGATAACTATTACGATAACTATATTAGCATCCACAGCAATGGAAGATAATATTCTGTTTATTATAAACATGCACTGCAGTTTTGTTGTCTGCTGCTTTAAATGCTCGAGCTGGTGAATTCTGATTGATTTGTCAATGTTTGTTTTCATTATTCATCAGCTGGAAAAAAATGTTCTGATGCTATCACTCCTTTGTCTTGTTATCATTATAGCTGTGTTGTGAACTTCCCTTTTTTTATGGAATTACAGCTATTACTAGAACTTTATCGTTTGTAAAGGCCATAACACCATACATTTAGATGCATATGCCATAATCGTATTCTTCTAAAACCATACAAATTTGTGTTAGAAACAGACCAAAATTTAAGTTATTACTCAATAATAATTTCTCCACTCCAGTGATTCTTTGAATCAGTGACTCCAAGAACTGAATCGGTCTGATTCATGAATCATGAATTGAACTAATTCCATTCCAAGTTCCATTTGTGATTCACTGAATCAGTGCCTCGAGAACCAAATCAGTCTAATTTGTGAACTTATCAATCAGATTTATATTCAATTCAGATTCATTCAGAATTTAAGCTTCACTCCTATTGTCATTTTATGGAAAAAAACGACCAGCACTGCCTTCGGAAGTTCTCCTGTTGTGTTCCACAATCACACAAGTTACCAACAACATGAAAAAAAGGAAATTATGACAGAATTTTCATTTTTAGGTGAACTATTTCTTAAAAGTAATTTCTATTTTTTACAATCAAATATCAGTATCCACGGTGCAGAGCACAGTACCCATGCATACAATATAAAGACTTCTGTTCTTTGTGATTCTTCTGTTTAACCCGTTTTTCTTGTTATTCTTCTTTCCGGTAAGTTAAAAGGCAAAAGCAGATGAATAAAAAGAAAAAAGACAGTTAAAAGGTTACAGAAGGGAGAAGGAAACTTGTTCTTTTATGTTCCTCAGTGGCACCAACAAGCAGACCTCTTGTAAGCCATCTCCCCCAGTGGCTTGAGTGTGTGCCAGATTTCTGCTTGGCACAGGAGATCAGGTATTAAATGCTAGCGAAGCACAATGAAATGTGGTGTGCTGTTAAACACGTACTAAATTTCTGCTATTGGAGCCTTTAGCAATGCGACGCCGAGGCCTGGAGCGAGAGCCCATATCAAACGCATTCAGCACGGCTGCCTCCTCGCTCTATACAGCACAGTGAGGTTGTGTGGGACTACTTATCCAATACCAAAACTGCTGCCACATTCTTTTTTTGCGGATGACACCCCCTCACTGGCTACTCTAATTCCAAGCATCTGTTCCATCGCTTCTCTCTCTTTCTCTATTCTCTCCATTTCTCTTAGGAAGAAGCTTTATTCAAACAGCCTGATGTGTTGTTACAGACATGTCACCCTCAATTACTCAGTTGTGCTCTGCCTTGGCTTCTTTCTCTCTCCTTCTAATCCATCCATTCTCTCTGCCTGTCTCTCTCTCGTTCTCTCTCTGCAGTGAGCGGGACATGCACGGGGGAGGGACAGTCAGCTCATCATATTCTAGATATTAAAAATATAGATGCCAATGCTATAAAACAGATTAATCAAAGATTTTACGTACTACGAACATGCATTAAATTGATCAAAAATGACAGTAAGATGTTTGTAATATTACAAATGTTGACGTTCTCTACATCAAGAATCCTGAAAATGTATTCTGGTTTTCACAAAATTATTAAGCAGCACAACTGTTTTGAACATTGATAATAATAAGTGGTTCTTTTAGCACCAAATCAGCATATTAGAATGATTTCTGAAGGATCACGTGACTCTGAAGACTGGCTGATGAAAATTTTCTGGCTGGGGTGTCTTTCCTTCCTCTCTCTGGCTTGTAGGGCAATGTGATAGCGTGCCTGTACCCAGTGTCTGCTTTTATTTATAGTGCGCCAGTGACCACAGACTGAGCAAGCCTGAAATAGGCAGCCTCTGATCCCATAATGACCCAGCTATTATCAGGCCTGTGTCTTAAATTGGGGACCCGCTATCGTGGTCAAGGAGGACAGAAAGCTAGCTGCTAGCTTACAGCCTCTCTTTTAAAAATCCAATCTGCTTTGCGGCTTATTGTAAACGGGGTAATCACTGTTCCTTCGGACAGCTTCAGCTTAAAGGTGGGGTAAGCAATTTCTGGTAGCCAATGTTGACATTTGAAATCACCAAAACAAACACGCCCCTACCCCAAAAGGGTCTCACCCCTATTTTGATAGCTTCGCCCCACACATACGTACGCAACCCAGGCAATGATTAGTTCTGTGAAACAAAGCAAAACCAATGTTACACCATGTCTACACCGGACGCGAGTGGCGCGACGCGACAAAATACTATGGAACTCATTATAATCAGTGATGCTGTCTACACCATAGATATATATACATATCTATGGTCTACACTGGATGCGGCACGACACCACAAATCCCCAACAGAAAACTGCTGCTGCGGTCTATTCATGACGTATTGACACAAATTTCAAATGATTTTCAGCGGTCGCTTTATCGCGTCCAGTGTACTAGACAGACTTTAGCTGTTGCGGCGCAGACACGGTGTTACTCGCCTATCGAAAAGAAACAAAGCAACCTCGGCGGCCAATCGCAGGCCTTCCACTCCTTGAATTCTCTCCAGCGCTGGAAAGCTGATCCGATATTTACACGGGTCCTACTTCTTGCCTTATTGCCTTAAGCCTTCTTTTGTTCCGCAGACATTTTCCTCTTTTGTTTTTTATCCGCCATCTCTATCTTTCTGTTGCTCGGCTCGCTAATGTCCGTCCTGTGCACTGAACGCTCTCTCCTCCACATCATGAGTAGACACGCCCCTTACTGCTGATTGGCTACAAGTTTGTTTTGCTAGTCGGCCCGAATCAGTTTTCTAAAGCGTTTTTGAAAAATCGCTTACCCCACCTTTAATTAGTTTCGCCATAGTGCTCTTGGTTTGCTTGTCTGCGGCTGTCTCCTGGTGGAGTCATCAGCTCACCTGGGCTACGGCGCAACAGAAGGCTTTAATTGTTTGGGACTTTGGTTAGGAGGAGGCAACACTAAGGAGTGCATGCAAAAGCTGAAGAGGTTGAGTGTGAGTGAAGTGAAGAATGTGGGATTATGGTGTGACTTGACTGACGCACAGAGCTTTGATGTGTGGTAGACGTGAAGTCAGCTTGTAAAAGATTTGCTCAGCATGCATAGGGGAGGTGATAGATTCATGAACAATTGCCATGTGAGATATCCAAGGGCCTTTTTTCTGTACATGTCTTTTTAAATAATGTTTGGAATTACTATAATAATACAATAATATTGCAATTTAAAATAACTGTTTTCTAATTTGATAGAGTTTAAAATGCAATTTATTCCTACGATGACAAAGCTGAATTTTCAGCAGCCATGTTTGAAATGTTTTGTAACATTATCAATTTAATATACCCATATGCATGCATAATTGGGTATGTGGGTACGCTGGTCATTTTTAGCCATGTTTTTTTTCTGCAGGGCCTGTCTACGAACTCTCATGGGCAAAAACAAGTTTATCCCTGGCTGGAGTCTTATATAAGTTTATACCGCAGGACATACATATAAAAACCTAAATGGGTATGATAGGAAAGGAATGTCTGGGTCAAACCCTGCAAGCAGGAATTACAACCGCAGTAAAACGGCCATGACGGTGTTTCTGCGAAACGGTCACTCTGACAAATACCCATATGCTATGCGTGCTGCTCAATTCACACGTTTTAGCTGGTCCAACTGTACAGGCCGCTGATAGAATTAGTCTTTCCAAAAGGATTAGTCACCCTATCATCAAGCCTTCTCCCTAATTTATCTCCCTTTGTTGTGGTGCAGGCTGCATTAAATGGGATCAGGGGCCTTGGCCAGAGACAGTGGGAGGAAGTGGCCCTTTGTGTGCCTGGCAGGTGCACAGGGGTGTGGAATGACACTGGCATTTGCCTGTAGGGGGGTTGGGGGGCATCTGCGTGTTTGAGGCCGAACCTGTTGGTTTGGAAGGGAGTTTGGTTGGGAATGCATTTTCTACCAAACTCTTTCAGGCTGTCGCCGTCTCTTTCTTCCCTTAACCAGCCTCACCACTGGATAAGTGCTCCTGAGATATCCCAGAAACCCTTGCAACTCCACTTGAACCCTTAATCAAAGGACTCCTCTGGGGTTGGCAGTAAATTCTTCAGGCAAATGTTTTTTGCACTCTCTCTGTCTCTCTTCCTCTCACTCTCTCTTTCTTCTGTACTCCCTCCTCTCTCGGTTTTCTCCACTCACATCTGGTGAGCAGTCCTTGTCTGCTTTTACTGTTCTGAGGTCATTTTCATCCTATGAGGAAAGTGAAACCTTATGAGGGGAACTGCCAGGGACATGCACAGCTAGGAGGGGTTGTTACAGGCCACTTTAGTGGGGCTCGTTTTTTTTTTTATGCTGTTTTACCAATGTCTGTTAACAAGGCCGTTCTTGGCTATTCAGAAATGTAAGATGTCTTCATCCCAAATCTCTGTCTGAAAATCACATTTGTGCTACAGCAAAACAACTCTGGAGATGTATTGAGCGCTAATGAAATGTTTCATGAAAGAAACCCACCAGAGCAGATTTCGAAGTAGGTTTTCGCCTCCCCAACATCGTTTTTTTTTTTTTTTACCAGTTTTTCAAGGCCATTTATAACACTATTTTCATTGAAATCCCTGACAAGCCTTGGCTGCGTTTTGCTTGCAGAAGGCCTCGCTGCAAAAACCTGAGACAGCTGTGGCCGCTGAAGTGTTCAGCATTCAGCAAGGAAACCAAGTGCTGCATATGCAGAAAGTGGGAGACGTTTCCTGGAATGCAAACAACCTCCCTGTCTGATTTTTTACTGAAAATGGGCCAAAGAGGTGTCTTCTGGAAGGATTGTGTCTTTATTTAGAGATTCAGACTGTCCTTTATGTATGATTTACGCTCCTGTTAGCACCACCAGTTCACTGTCTGTAATCTCTCTTCTTTCTTCCGCTCCTCCTTTCATCTCTCTCTCCTTCTTTTCCACCAGAGAATATGAAGAAAATGTGCTGAAGCTGCATTTGTCCCTGCTGGCTGACACAAAAAGCAAATTTAGGGCTCCCCTCCCTTCTTTCAATTAAAGCTTCTCATGAATATGGAGTTTTCTGTCCGTGGTGGTGAAGGACTCCAAATGAGAGCTTGCCTGTAAAAAAATATAAAAGTGACTTAAGCTCAAACAGTTGAAGAATTTAGAAAGAAGATTAGGGATTAGGCTGAGAGCACATGGTGTTGGTAATCATATTTATGCATATTAAAGCCCAAGGGGATTTTCAAGAATGCATGGAAATGCATGGATAATGAGTTTCTTTGGCCTCCTTCAGTCAGATGTTGCTGATTAAACTGGTCAAATGCTTGTATTAAACCCTATTTAGATCAGGAAGAATTTGGCCCTGCTGTTGTCACGAAATATTTCAAAAGTATTTCATTCTTTTCCCGCTTATTTTACTTTGTAAACAGCTGATTTGTCTTAAAGATTGACAGGAGGTCACCTCAAGTTGTTTCAGCTAATACACATAGCTTCAAAACAGACCCAACCGATGCCATTTGATGTCATTCGAACGGTGTGAAAAGGAGTGGTCCAGTCCTCTGTGTTTTACAGCAGCTCTGTCAGCTTAATGAGGAGAGTGTTAAGCTCTATCACTTCAATTGCCCGCAGTCCCAGCACCCCTAATGGCCCTGGAAGCCCCGGCCGGGGTTGTAGAGAGGTCAGGTTCAATTACAGAACATAAACAACAACACAAGCCTCCTATCACCAGAGAAAATAAAAGCAATGGCAGCTGAGGTAAGAGGGTGGAGCTGATGGCAGTTGTTGTTTTTTTGGGGGGTTGGGGAGGCAGCTAATCTCTTGAATTGATAACTAGCAGAGAAAATTATTGATTGATTGATTTTTTTTTTTTTATGGTTATCTTGCACTTGTAAACTCTCTTTGACCTGGATGTGCAGTGAAGTAAAAATTTGAGATAGATAGATATAGATAAATATAGATATTCAAATAGATATAGATATTCAGATATATTTAAAGCGATAGATGGGACAGACAGCTATTTTGATAGATATATGGCTAGATAGAGAGTGAATGTCAGTTCATCGAGGTCAGCTGGTTTTACTAGAGCTGGAGACGAGTCCAGAGACAAGGGGTCCAGGGGCACACAGACTCCCCCACCATCTGGCAGCCATAAAAGGCTTGGAAGTTGGAGTTTTAGGTTTTTTTTACGGCCTTGCAGGGTGAGACATGGCAAGGCACTCTGGATGCCCCCAAGCTCCTCAGCTTCCTCCACAGCCTTCTATTGCAGGTCAGAAGTTCATTGCCTTTCTCCCCTTTAAAATACCTGAGAGCTTTAGTTGGTGGGAAGTGGGCTTTATGCAGGCATCTTTTGCATGTGTCTGTCCACGGAGAGAATTTTACAAGGCAGTACAGCAGATGTGATTCACACAGATGGCGAGAAGTTGGACCCTGGTGAGTCAACGAATTATTTTTGTGTCGATATGCGTCATCATGTGCCTCATCAATTCGCTCTGAAACTTCAAACAGCCCCACTGACACGGAACGGAATAATAATGAGATAGAAGTTATAAAAATTTTTTTGTATATTATGTTGCTACAATCAATTCAAAAGGTCAGGAAATAAAAAAATTATTGTGGAATTCATGCACGCTGCCTAAATTCCTGTCTGATATTCTACCGTTCTACAATCCTATCTCGCGTGCTTTGCTTATTGGGCTCTCAGGTCTGATCAAGTCTGGATTCCTTTAAAAATTATATCCTCCGAAGAGGCTGAACCAACTTTAACACCTTCGGCAGCTCAAGTAACAATGCCCTCTCGTAAATATCAGTTAACAGAGAATCAAACTGAGAAGGCGTAAAGACAAATTTGATCCTGTATTTTTTTTTTCATTAAGAAATTCTGTCAGAATCACAATGACCTTTTTTCAACTTCTTGGCCTTGTTTTTGTTTCCTGTCTCATTTCTATCTAGTGTATCTCAGCGTGGTTGAGTTTCCAGTCTCTTTATGGCCCCCACTCGTTTCAGCATCCTCTATAGAGGACTAAAAATGCTGACAGTGGAAGAGTAAAAACTGTGTTTGGCAGGCACGCCCTTGAAGGTTTCTGTGTCACTCAAGACCATTGAATTTTTAATTATTTCCTGGCTGTGGTATTCTGCTCTACTTCACTAGGGCGCCTGGCTCCATGCTGTCTCACAGCTCAGATGGTAGACACTGTGTTAGACATTTGCGGTTAAATCTGCTCAAATCCTTAGACGCCTACTGCAAGCAGGTGAGACCTTGGTTCGAGAGACTTTTTTAAAAGGATAGTTCACACAACTAAGAAAATTCTGTCATTTACTCACCCTCTTGTCGTTCCAAACCTGTATGACTTTCTTTCTTCTGCAGACCACAAAAGAAGATATTTTGAAGAAGTTTTCAAATGTTGCCATCCATACAATGAAAGTCAATGGGGACTTTCTCTGTATTCGCCAAAAACACATTTTTTAAAAATAAAAAGTCCTACAGATTTGGAATGTCGCAAGGGTGAGTAAATTATTTATTTTTTGTGTAAGGGATCCCTTTACTCTAGCCTACTGTATCTCTAACAGTTTCTGAAGCATGTTGGTGCACATGCAAAACTAAATTGCCCATATTTACAGCGCCAGTGTTTCCTGAAAGGGGGTCTGCTGGAGACAGACGGCACTTCCCACTTCGCTATGAATACTGCACGCAGCTTTTGTCTCTCAGACTGATGCATTTAGCATTCAGATCTATCATTATTCCCTGCCCGGCAGACAGCAGTAATGTAATCTCTGTTGATTTACGGGCAGAAGTGTGCATCCCAACTCCCAACAGCTGGATCTGCTCTGTTTCAGTGCTGTCTGATCATACCTATTGAATTTGCCCCTTATAATTATTATAATAATGACTTCAAATGCATTTGACGCCAGGACCTCTGATTGCACTTGACAAGAGCTTCTCCAGGCTGGTGAGTTGCACATCAAAGACGCATTCGGAGGGTGGTGCGGTTCGAGCATTTGGCCCGAGATTTATTGAGAGGCTCTTAACATATTTCAGGCCGTCTCTCCCTCACTTTTCCGTGTCATGTCGAGGTCTCCCGAGTTCCAAGAGAGGAAAAGAGTAATAAGAAAGAGAGCGAGAGCGGGAGATTTTGAATAAACGGCTGGAAATAATGATCTCTGTTCTGAGTTAGTGGTTACATCAACAGCAGTGATTCAGGGAGGAAAAATGCGGTTTATGTCTCTTTAAGTCTCTAGGCTGTCTGCAAAATGCATTAGTCCTGTGGAGCAGACACAGGCCAGGGCAGAGGGAGGAGCCCAGGGCTGCAGAGGGGGTAAGTGCTGGAGGATGGAACAGCCGCAGTCTGGGCCTCCAGCCTCCTGGCTAGACTGCTCAAAGTTATTATTGAGTTCCTGAGCAGAGCCTCCCCTCCCTGCCATACTGGTGTCTGTTCATCCTGTGCTCTTGTTCTCTCAGGCTCGCTGTGTGTGTGTGTGTGCTTCCTGGCTGACAATTCACCATTGGCCTTATACAGTAACAGCACACTTTAGCATTTTTTTTTTTAAGAATTAAAACTTAATGGTAACACTTTGCAATAAAATTCACTTGGCTGACATTGGTTAATGCATTTGTATCCTGAACTAACAATGAACAATGATTTCTTTATGGCATGTCTTAATTTATAAATATAATATTGTTTATTGTTAATTTATCTTGGTTTAAAATACATTAACTAATGTTAATTTATACAACCTAATATTAATTGTATTAGTATGTCCAGAAATTAACATTAACCTTTATAGCTAATGCATTAACTATAGGTAATAAACTGTTCCCAATTTAATTGAAGGTGGTCTTTATAATAATTCTTACATGTTAATATAATCAGTTATTATTACAATAACTTACCAGGTCTCAATTTAAAAATCAGTCAATAATCAGAAGAGCTAGGGGTGTGCGATATGACGTTTTTTGATCGTGGACGATTAAAATCTGAGATCTGCTTTTGAAGAAATATCGTTGTATCGTGCTACAGCACACATTCTATCAGATGCAGTTCTGGCGCCTCCATCTCACGCATAAACACATTTCATTACACCAAATACACAAAATAATGTTCTTTTTAGCAACATCATATGACCCCTTTAACTCAGCGGTGGACTCTCACGGGACACTGCACTTATTCGCAATTACAAAACTACATTATTTGCATGTGCTTTAGAGCCTTGCTAGTTAAACGTTTAATTCACATGCTTTTCTGACGTGCGCCTTTTCTGAGCGCCTACACCCAAAGCGCGTGCACTAAAAATCCTGTTAAACAGCGCCTGAAGACTGAACTAAGTTATCTTTCGCGCTAATACTGTCAAAACACACAAGGTTTACATATAACTAGTTGGTTATGTCCAGGGTTTGAAATTAACACTTGCCAACCCGCCAAATGCGGGTAAAAATCAGCTGTGGCGGGTAACGCTGTCAAATCACTAGCCAATTTGGCAGGTTACTTTTCGTAAATTATGTTTACTAGCCTCAAGCTGTTGGCTTACCTCCGGCCTTTTTTTCATTATTTATTTGTTTAATTTTTTTGGCTAGTACAAATTATGAATGGCCGGTAATTTAAAAATTTAGTAGCCAAATTGGCTGGTGAGTGAAAAAGTAAATTTCAAACCCTGGTTATGTCTAAAATGAAAGTAAACAGTTGAGAGAAAAACAGATAGGTGCCTGTATATTAGATGCGTGCAGGTCTTAAAGGGACAGTAATAAACATGCTGCCGACTATCATTAAAGGGGTAGTTCAGGGGCGTAAATTTCTTCTAACA
>NW_015662167.1:1828530-1885674 GCF_001515625.1 Sinocyclocheilus rhinocerous | reverse complement strand
TAGATGCGTGAGATGCGTGCAGGTCTTAAAGGGACAGTAATAAACATGCTGCCGACTATCATTAAAGGGGGGCGTAAATTCACATTTTTGAAGGGGACACAAATAATACAGCTAAAATTGTACTTGTAAGGATATGTATACATAGAGGAAAGCCTTACTACTATTAGTGCAGCAGGGAGACTGTACCAAATTAGACAACTTCAAGTTGCTGTGGTCGCGCCGCGACAGCGCTCGTGTCCGTTGTTGACATTATACCAGGGGTCTCCAACCTTATTTCATTCAGGAGCTACTTTTTTAAAATGAAAGTGGCTGAGAGCTACCAATGTTATACAATACTTGAATCTCTTAAATATCAATCCAAACTGTTATACACGGCATTGTTAAAATGTGCTGGAAATATTAAAAAAGTACTGATACAGGTTTAAAACCATTTTTGAGTGAGTAAATGATGGTATCAAAATAAAACACTATGACAGAACTGACAGACAGATGACAGAATTTTCATTTTTGGGTGAGCTATTCCTTTAATGTTAATAAAACAAAAAAACTGTGAAAAATCACTCACTACTCTTGACTGAAAAACTTTAATGCAGTTGCTTTAATAGGAATCAATCTATATAGTGTTTTGTTTTTAGATTTGTTCATTTAATTTCTTGAATGCTACTGCTAAATACACCTATCGTACCTGAAAATAAAGCACTGTTTGTTTTATTTGTATATTATGTGTATTTGTAATGTGTATCTTTATTCTTATTTTTGATAACAAAGATAAAATAATGACAAAGATTTTTATCGTCACCCACTTTGGCCTAAATATCCACCATTCTTTTTTATATTTTGTTACCTTGAAAGGCTTTGTCTTTATAATTTTAAGAAACTTTTAAGAAATTAGTTTGGCTGTAATGCTCAAACAACTTGCGAAATAGTAAAACCAACATGACAAAGAATCGTGGTAAAATCGTGAAACATGATATTTCTCAAAAAAATCATGATATGATATTTTTGCCATATCGGCGCGCCCACCCATAAGTAAAGCTAACTTTTAATTATACTGATTTATTTTGATTTTAAATTATTTAAAAAATGAAAGCTTACATAAAATGCAAATTAGGATAATAAAAGCTTACTTTTAATTATATTTATTCCAACCATTGTTAGCATACCAGTTATTTACTAATATTACACTTAAAAAAAAAAAAAAAAGAGTTATTATAGTTTGTTATATTTTTATGTTTAGAATATCTTTACCAACAACACAAAAACATTAATAATTTAATAATAATGTTAAATGTAATTATTTAGGAAATCTTAAATAGAATATCCATTTTCATACTGTATTATTTTGTGATTGCTAAATTCACTTTCACAAATAACATTTAAAATGTCTGGTTTTAGTGTTTTATTTTTAATTTTGTAATTTAATTTCTATTTTAAAAAGATTTTTATATCGGTGCGCATGCATCATAAATGTTCCAGCATATGGTCTTATAAGGTATAGAACATATGAACAGACACAGACAGACAAATGTGCCTCAGCTGTTAGTGGACAGGCCACATGGGTCAGTGTGGATTGGTGCTGGTAAATCTGGGAGATTACAATGCTAACCCTATAGGCCCTCTTTAGAGACAGGGCTCAGAACAGGAGCACCGGGCCCTAATCCTTCTGACCGGATCAGACTGAACAAATTAACACACAGAGCAGCGTGTCCTCGAAACAGGGAACATACACACAGCACACTCAGGAGACATTTATATAACACACTGGCCTGTATCTTTGTTCTCTCTCATGTGTCAGACCTGAGCTGGCGCTGACTCACTGTTAAGATACTCTGTCAGCCATTTTGCCAAGTTCAGAAACACCAGATTATCTGTAAACCAGCCACGATTCGGTTAAAATTAAGGTACTTCACAGGCTTTATGGGTGCAGAGCGCTAGCAAAAGTACACGTTTAATGGATGTCAGGTGTGGGCGTCCATGTAAAAAGTGTCCAGAAGAATGCCTGGCTAATGTTAGCCACAGAAGCAAGACTGGGAGAGGGTCTGGTCTGCAAACGCCCTAGAAGTAGAGATGGCGAATTCGGTATTTTGTTGTGTTTTGTTGGTTGAGTCAGAGCGGATCTCAAGATGTTATGCGGTTGCTATGGAGAAAAACATTGGCCCTTTCAGATTCAGAGTAGCGCTGTAAAATGAAAATGGTCCAGGAAAAAGAAGTTTCCAGGAATTTTCAGGGTTACAAAGCAGACAGCACATCAAATGAGCAGAATAATGTAATGCCTGCTGAAAAAAACAAGCATAGCTGGTCCCCTCTAGTCTCCAATTTAGGATGCTGAAGCCCCACCACCAGCTAAACCATCTCCAAGCCAGCATGAAATATAAAAATGGGTCTTTTCATCAGGCATGCTTCATGTTCATTATCTGACAGGTTTGTAAAATGAAAACCAATCACACAAAAATGAAAATTCTGTCATCATTTACTCACTGGAATGTACAAGAAGATTTTTTTTTTTAAATGGTTTGGTTACCAACATTCTTCAAAATATCTTCTTTTGTATTCTTAAGAAGAAAGTAAGTGAATGGTGACAGAATTTTAATTTTTTCATACGTTTAGACCTTTTTGTTTCGTGAAAGATTTCATGCATCAAATCTGTATCTTTTGACAAGACGTTCAAAGCAAAAACTGACTGGACCCCGACACCATCCAAGCTTTTATTTGAAGTAGGGCTGCACGATGCGTTAAATATCGCATGCGATTTATCGTGCAGCCCTAATTTGAAGGATGCATTGTTTTTTTCCATCGTTAGGTTTCCTGTCCTGAAAGAGTAAGTGTCCTTCTTTGCTGCTTTATGGAAGAATGAGCCTCTCTGTTTCCCTATTAATCTCTTTATGTAATCATCTGCTTTGTTAAGCTGTGCTAAATGTGTTCCATGTGGATGTAGGTACTACTTCATGGAAAAGGGATTTTTCCAAAATGCAAGGTTTCTATGTACAGATGTGACAGCGCTTCACACAGTGCTGTAATAACACCCAATTTCAACCTTGTATGTCTTGTACTTTGGAAAAACGCTCAATTACGGCGTTCTGGGCTCAGCGGTTAGCTCTTTTTCGCCTCCGAATTTTTTTTGTTTTTCCTTTTACCACGCAATCCTCTGTTTTTCCTCTCCTGCTGTTTCTAATGCTTCCTGTCATTCTACGACATCCATTAGCACTTCCACCTCCATTCTGCCGCACTTATGTTTGTTTTGACGAATGCTGGGGGAACATTGGGCTTTCAAAGTGACTGTAAAACAAACTAAAATAATCCATTCCCAGCCTTGGCTGTATCAAACCTTAATTATAGGGCCCACTCCCCATTTCTGCCTCGCTCGCAAATGCACGGGCCCTGAAAGCGTTTCACAGAAAACTGGCATGTTTTCCATTACTGTAGGTCCACTTGCAGTGATTAGCCGTAGTCTTAAATGGACACGCTGCTAAAGGTCAAGTGATGGACTCCCTCCTAGATGGTTGCACACTATTGTGCTAGGGCTTGGAGTTGCACGGAGGATGTCTGTGCTGTCTTTACAGCACCTCTGTGTTGTCAATTGTCAGCGTTTAGATGGCATTAGGGCTTGAGAATGCTGAAGGGTGGTTGGAAGCAGTAAATTTCAGATGGATTTATAAGCCTCACTTGAGCCAATTGCCAGCACGCCACCCCTTCCCTTTTCCTGGGCAGACACAGTGAAGGTGCTGTGACATCGTTGAGACCCTAAGCACTGACCCTAACTTCACCCTGCCGCTTCGCAGCGGGAGCTTTTACAACTTCTGCAGCCTCTCTGTACCCTGACACCTCCTGACCTCCCCTTGGCATTCACTCCCTTATCACCCCTCCAGACAAACCCTGCACTGCACCTTATTTGGTGGAGGAGTCACAGTTATTGCCATCAGTCTGCCATGCACAGCAAAGTACAAGCTTTCTTGTTCTTCCAGAAGCATTTTGAAGTTCCTGGTGTGTGAGGGCTAGGTGTTGCTGTGGGAGGGAGTGTTTGTGTATTCAGTGTCTGACAGACCAAAGCAGCTCCCTGAAAAAATGCATATCCTGTGTGTCCTGCCCTATTTAACTGATTGATCGCCGGCTGGAGCATTACGTATGAGTGAGTGCAATAATAATGCATTGGTTGCATTCCATATATTTGGTGAAAATTCTTTCAATGTTTGTGCCTTTAAATGTTTCTCAGACTTTTTCAGTCGTAATTTGGAATCCTTGTCTTATTTTGTAGGACTTTTTGCTTCATTTGACAGAGACCGTGGATAAGGAAAATGGGAGAGATAGGAAACATTGGAACAGAACATGTTGTGGGCTGGACTCAAAGCTTTGTTGCCCATATTAGCTCCAAGGCTCCTGTGTTGTAGATTTGAAGCTGCATATATTTGATAAAAATACAGTAATATTGTGAAATATTATTTCAAATTCAGTTTCTTTTAATATATTTTAAAATGTAATTAATTTCTGTGATAGCGTAGCTCAATTTTCAGCAGCGATTACTCCAGTCTTTAGTGTCACATGATCTTTCAGAAATCACTCTAATATGCTGATTTGCTGCTCAAGAAACATTTCTTACTATTATGAATGTTGAAAAGAGTTGTGCAGCTTAATGCTTTTGTGGAAACTGATACATTATTTTCAGGATTCCTTGATTACAAAGTTCAAAAGAGTGGCATTTTATTAAAATTGATATCTTTTGTGACATTAAAAATGTCTTTTCTGTCACTTTTGATAAACTTTTTTTTTTAATCATTTGTAATGTTTTACTGCATCCATGCTGATTAAATGTTTTATTTCTTGAAAACTTTTGAACGGTTGTACTTGTGCCAGCTCTGACAGCGTCCTCATCTTAATTTGCCCTTGCTATTAACATTTTTGCTTTAGTTTCTGTGATTTCTTTGCATTAGGCGCGGGAGATTTCACTAGCTGTTAGCAGAGACAGGAGGGGCTCTTCAGTGAGAAGCACAGCTGCTAACAGAAGTCCACACTCACTGGAGGAACTAAAGCCCCATCTGCTCAGTTAATCACTCAGCCACGAGAGCCAAAGCCAGCCAGCCATTCCACCCTCTGCACACTGGGACATAGAAACTGCAGATAGAAAGGGCGGGAAGACCATTTGACTTAGTGTTGGTTCAGGGGCTTGTGGCTGCCTTGAAGCTCTTCTACCTGACATGTGATATTATGACCCTCTTTATTTCGAGCCCTTGTGTTGGTATGGTGAAGAGGAGATTCAGTGAGACTTTAATCGTCTTTCTGCACTTAACTGCTTGCGCATTAGCATTAGAACTAAAGCACACAGATTAAAATTTAGGCACGACCAGCACTCAAGTTCCAGGCAAACTTGTTCCCCCCACTTTGGGAAATTTGCCTGAAGATGTCTTAAAACCATAATAATATTCAGTTGGGACCAAAAGGCTGAAACCACTAGTGGAAAGTTGAGTTTAATTAAAGTTTCTTCATATTTGACCTATTTTTGATTTTTGTTCTCCCACAAGATTTACGAATGATTCAAAAAGCATCTTGTGCTTGATGTTTTGCTCCGTAGAAGCAAAACATCTGACCATCTGTAAAAAGGAATCCCGTGATCAATGTCACAAATTTGCGGCCTAGAACTAGTGCCAAATCTTATTACATTTATCCTCTTTTTTTATGATGTTGCGTTTTTATGTGCCATTTCTTGTTTACATTTTTTGTTTAAATTCTGTTCTGTATCCCAGATTTTAAGTGTGGTCTTATACATCTGAACCCCACTGTAAGCCTATACAGCTTATTCAATCTATCCCACGAACAAACTGAAAACCTACTAGTAGACACAGATTAGCTGCAGTGAGAGGAATGATCTTTAGTGGTAAGTGTTCAAAGTTTCTACAACAGACATTTACAGTAATGGAGTTTTTTCCCCATCATGCCCTCGGGCTTCCTGGTTTGCATGGTTCTGCATTATTAGTGTTCTAAATGTGAAGAGAAGCATAAAGACATTGTATGAATGTGTGTGTGCCTTGTGGGGTGTTTGGTCTCCACTTCAGTGTAAGCATTACTCTCCACAACATGCTCAGTTTGATCCATTTAGACACCATAAATGCAACCCATTTCATAAAGATATCAAGAGAAATTTTGGTAGAGCTGTATGTATGAGTTTGGGGATGCTTTTTATTTGCAGTCTGAAGGTGGACTACATAATGGAGGACTTCTTAAGAGTCCGATGAGACCATACCCTTATGTGCCTGCTGGAATACGGCATATTGAAGCAGATGGATTCCTCCATCACTCTCAGAGCAGGATTATGTGTTACGCTCCGCCTTTGCCTCAAAAGTCTGTTCCCTCTTCAGCTCAGACAGCAGCAAAACTCCAGTCCAAAGGCTATTAACACAATCCAATCAAGATTGGTTTTCCCTAAGGCTCCGCATCTGACTTCTGGAAGAGGATGGACTTGAAGGGAAACGTTATGGCATGTTTTTTTTTCCCTTTTTTGACATTTTCAAATGGCAACGATGTGCCAGCTGACACCTGGTGACAGCCAAGCTTAATATAAATTGTGAAACCCTCCAAAGCACTTGCACTTGCATGAGGACAGCTGGCATAACCTTATCCTTTCTCTCTCACATAGTAGACACTTTCATCCTTTATGGTCTTCCAGAAGCTCTTAATCAGAGCACCGGTCTCCAGCAAGTTTCAAAAAAGCTTCTACCCAAGTGTGCTTCACCAGTTTTGCCCTTGACTTTGGCAGAGCACGCCGAAGCACACACAGATCTGGGGATTACATGCAGGATTTCCGTGGGGGGAAAAGAAAAGCTGTAATAGGAAACTTGTTGTGCCTGGTTGCTGTGCACCACCACCGCTACAGCTCTTTCAGGCGGTGTGGCGCATTATTGTGAGGATGTTAGTTGCTTGAGTAAGTTCAATAGAGCAGACTATTTTTGTTTCATGGCAAATGTAACTCCACTTGTTTGGCTTCCAAGTAATATCAACAAAGATTTGGAGCATGCACCATCTCCCTGAACAAACTGGATGGTGTATCGCAACGAATGCAAGCAGAGGTTGATATTTGCTTCATTAGTCATTCCAAAATCAGAAGCAAAAGTGGTCCGATGTTATCCAATCCAGTTTATGACAACATGCCTCCATGGCTCTTGGACGGAGCAATGCATTCCAAACTGTTACACACAATATTTGTCTGGGACATCTGCACATCTTGAACCATTTGGCACCTTTTAAAATCAGTATCAGCCCAATTATGTGTTTTATTGTTTCCACACATTGCAAAAACTAGTGACGCCTGATATATTGGTACAGTCTTATAAATATAGGTTCCAAAATTGTATATACTTTGAATATCTGCCATTTATTGTCTATCCGTCATTAACATTAAATATAAAGAATTTAATTCATAAGTTGATTCGTGCAAAGCCTTTGGTTATATCTGCGCAAACATGCATGTTTCATCTGTGTATGTTCAGCCTCATGTTTGCCATAAAGCACTCCTTTATAACCTGTCTTCAAAGAAATCTTGCACAATAGGCATTTAAAAGGGCATAGGATTGAATGGCCACTTTAAGAGTAAGCCGTACTTGGCCTTCAAGTATACATTCCTGCTGCTTTGTGTTTCCTCTGTGGTCCTGCTCCTCGAACCCGCCCACTCACATTCAGGAACCAGACACTCTGGGTTCCCACAGGGCCATCAGCCAAAGTAAACTACAGAGAGGAAATGTGGCCCTCACTCGCTCACTCTTTCAATCACTCACTCATGCACTCCGTCAGTAATGGAGCCCTTGTTAGTGCTTATTTTTTTCATTTTCTCAGTCATGATTAAGAATATAGAGTATGTTACGTTTTATCTTGCATTAATATTTTATCCGTAGTGTAATGTGTAGTGCTTTGCAATCACCTTATTTAGAATTTTCCAAAATTGTATAATAAATCCAGATGGCCACAGGCTTCCTTTAAGGTTTATATAAAACTGTAGGTTAGAGTCCAGATGTTGAACATGTCCTAATCTGCATCCATTGTGTGTTTGTGTGGTTTCGTCCAGCTGTTTGATACAGTCTGCTGTGCATGTGTGTCACAAGGCCACGCGTTTGATGTGGTTGTGAGTGAAGGCCGTGTCACGGCTGCCCTGGTTTCAGATCAGCGGACGTTGCATCAGCGACTCCCTTGTGGTGTCTGGGAGGGTGCACAGTCAAAGACTATTATGTCTGGGACGCCCCGGTCTTCCTGGAACTCCAGACCTCAGGGAAGGAACAAACACAGACAGACGTTCTTTGTTGGGTGTGCAGTGGTTGTTCAACACTTGAGTCATGTTTTGACTTTACCCATCCGCATTTTTTGAAGGGGGGGTGTCCTTCTCTTTGCGCAAAGCAGGCAGGTCTCCAGATTCTAAAAAAATAAATAAATACTGGGGTTCCATTGGCTCCTAAAATTCTAATCTTCCTTTCGGTTTGTATCACGGTTTTAGAGTCACGGTTCGGTATGTGCTATGTTTAGGGAAACGATATTGTAAAATAAAAATAAAGAAAATAAGAACACATTAACTACAAGCAACAGCACAAATAAATACAATAGAGCAGAGATACAAATAAAATAAACATTGCTTTTCAGGTTTTTTTTAGGTAGGTCTAACATTAGTTTTTAGGTACAGAAATTGAATAAAGTAATCAAATTTAAAATAACATTGCATATTTGACTGTATAAATTATGCACTGATACTGTACGTTCAGCCGACTATGTCTGCTAGGATACTCACCAAGACGGGCATTTTGACATAATTTTTGTGTGAATTTGTCCATTCAAGCACAATACTTCAAAGAGCTTAATATTTGCGTGCGTTGGTTCACGCGCTTCGGATGAGCGCACACACAGATCTTCTCACTGCACGTGCGAGTGACGGCATAAATGACAGTTATTCCAACATACAGCACTCGCATTGATTTAAGAGTAAAGTTTGTCCAAGTATTGTTTTTTTTCTCTCTCATCGCTCTTGTTGTAATGTATTGGGAAGCCAGAATTTGTATCCATCAACAGAAACATGCATTAGCCGAACTCTAACAAACCATATTACAGATGCATTGTCAGATTTAAGTTGAACCGCGGTACTAGTGCATGCCGAACCGTCTGTGGAGATCGGTACCGTGTTCTGGCCTACGGTTCGATTTTTTACCGAGAACCGTTGCACCCCTAATATATATATATATATATATACGTTAAAAGTAATCAAAAACTAGTCTGATTTTGTTACCTCAAATGTGTAATGTATGAATTGTTTTTTTTTTTTTACCATTTATTACAGAAAAGCTGATATGAATAAATACCGTTCATTTAGAAGCAGTGTTCATTCGCGGTTCAGTGAGGGAGGCCGTGTGAATGCTATGCTATAACAAGTGGATCTTTAGCAGTGAAAAGATTTATAGATAGCCTATATTTCTTTCCTCTCGTGAAGTATACATTTTATACTATTTCTGCATTAGAAGATTACACGTCCTCTGTCGTTCTATGCCTGTTTAATCACTCAGAAAGTGTACTGGATCGGTAAGCGGCTGCTCTCACAGCCGCCACACTCAGGCTGAAGAGTTCTTGATCATGAATTGGTCCGCGCTACTCTGCGCTCTCTGAAAGTAAGTGTGTGCTTTGTGTGTTTCTCGACTCCAAGGTCCACGTCACCCACCGTACTCGTCACTGAAGCTGGACATGGAGGCAAGTGTAGGCTATATCACAGACTGTATAAAAACAGGTGTATATTAGCGTGAGTGTGAATCAGATCCGCATTGAAGGAATGGGCTCCAAACAGCCCCGGTCACATATCGTACACCCACGCTTTGTGAATAACAGTAGGGTTTATTATTATAGTTCGCTACTTAAGGTTGGTACAGAGAGCGAATGCTAAATAATGTGTACTACAAGATTTCTGTCACTGTAGCAGGTATGAGACAAAATCCAGCCCGACATCTCCCCCTTGTGTCGCATCATAGTCAACGACAGAGCCGCAATGCCTGACCTTATTTATCCAGTCATAATTCTCATGTGGTGTTTTTCACCTGAAAACACAACATTTCTCATTCATTGTGAATCATTTTTGTATCAGCACCTCCTCCTGAGTTTGTCCTCACCTAACTTTTGCACTAACTCCGGCTGTCTGGATGTTCAGGTTACGGGGGTGTTTTAAATTCCTGAACTTGAGTCAGAAAGGCACAGGTTTGGGCAGGTCATTGGTACAGCAAAGGTAAACACATCCTGGATCTGACATGCTGAAACCTGAGGGCAAAGGGGAGGATTAGGAACCCTTTTTAGTTGCATGAATACCTGTAGTGTTTGGCTGTTATTTGTACTGATGCTAAATTTACCTCTGATTTCTCAGTTATTTGCTGAAAGCTGTAAGTCGGGTTGACACCTACATGGTCAAAGCTGTACCTCGGTGCTGGTTTCTTGGCTTCACAGGGTGTTATTTCATCTCACAGAGTGTGTTTTCTTTTCCCTTCTTTTTTATTTTACAGGCTTATAGTCCCATTCCCTCCAAAAAGTCCAAACATGACTGCTCAAGATCCCCATCAATGGATAAAGAGAAGCAAGCTGATTGGCTACAGTCTCTGGCTGCATCTGCAAATAAGGTACATTTTATTGGCTTATTGTTTTCTTTATGAAATGCATTATCCAGATAGTAATAGTATTATTTGTCATTCATAATTGTGATTTCAAAGCTTTCATTTATTATTATTATCATATTTATATATAAAATTAAATAATTTGAACTTAATATGATATATATATATATATAGGGCTATTTTACACCAGCGGATTATGAACTTAATGAAAAATTACTGCTCATCAAAGTTGTTAGCATTGATTAGTATGGGTATTTTATCTTGTGGACATACTGTAGATATTGAAGTTAGGGAAACACTAATATAAAAAAAAATCTACACTAAAATAAATAAATAAATAAAAACACTAAAATCTAAAGTCAGTATTTAAATGCCACTAGGGAATTCAGGCATCACAGCAATACTATGATGTACAGTATGAAAAATGAATATTTATTTTGAGATTTAAGATAAAGATTATTATCGTTTTTAAAGATTAACTTTATTCTATCTTGCATCCCTAATGAAACCCTTTTATTTTTCTCTTCTTAGGATCTTAAGCAGCTCCAGTTCAAGCAAAGACCTTCAGCCTTCAGGCCCTGGTCTCCCAGAGTTCCTTCTGCTGAGCGAGAAACACCTAGCCACACGTATGAGAGGTAAACTACTGATTAGCCATAAGTAATTCAGGGATCATCTCCACTATGCAATGCATCAATAAATTTCCTTGATTGGGCCATGTAATTAACATCTCATTTTCCCCTGACATTCAGATCGCTTGCTAAAGGACAAGACAGCCTGGTAGTCCCAAATGTATCACTGCCCATTTCCACATTTAAAAATAATGAGCAGCCACCGCAATGCTTCTCTCAGCCCACTGAGAGCCACAACACAGGCAAGACAGAGAGCTCCAGGCCAAGAAAGAGGTGGCCCTCTGCAGAGAGACAATCACAGCCGGTGGCCAAGACCTCTCTGCCCACTCCAGTAGTCAGACAGCGTGCTCTGGAGAACGAGGACTCGGACACAGAAATCGAGGTTGACAACTGTAGCAAAGGTAGGATGTCAAAAAAGAGGATTAGCGGGTTAAATACATCTGTGAAAATCCTGTAAAAAAATTATGGCTAATGGAAAAACATTCACAATATCTGGCAACTTTTATTTCACTGGTGTATTATTCTCTGATTCCAGTTCCTGCCTCCCGTTCCTTGATGTCCCCTCCCTTTACCAATGGCGTAGGGGTGATGAACCTCAACGCTTACAGCACTGCAGAGGTGCATGATGAGAGGGTGAGACTGGGGGCGGCTCCTTACTCTGAGCTGGAAGTCCTCAAGCAGATGCTCTGCAGTGACCTTAACTCTAAGGAGGCTAGAGAGAAATTCCTCCAGGAGATCATCCGTATGCGAGTGAAGCAAGAGGAGAAAGTAGCTGCTGCTCTGCAAGCCAAACGAAGCCTTCAGCAGGTACTTACTGCGAAGTCCAAAAGTCTGAAAATCTGGAATTCAAAAAATAATTGAAAGAATTTTATTCAAAGAATGACTTAAAATAAAGGTCAAAATATTTAAAGGGACAGTTCACCCAAAAATGAAAATTCTGTCATTAATAACTCACCCTCATGTCGTTCCAAACCCGTAAGACCTTTGTTCATTTTCGGAACACAAATTAAGATATTTTTAATGAAAATCTGAGAGCTTTCTGACCCTCCATAGACAGCAACACAACTACCACGTTCAAGGCTCAAAAATGTTGTAAGAACCTTGTTAATATAGTCCATGTGACATCAGTGGATCAACCGTAATTTTATGAGGCCAAGAGAATACTTTTTGTGCACAAAGAAAACAAAAATAATGGTTGAACCACTGATGTTATTGAATTTTGATGCGTTGCTGTCTATGCAGGGTCAGAAAGCTCTCGGATTTCATTAAAAATATCTTAATTTGTGTTCCGAAGATGAACGAATGTCTTACAGGTTTGGAACGACATGAGGGTGAGTTATTAATGACAGAATTTTCATTTTTGTATATATATATAAATGGTAATAATTGTTAACAGTAATTGAAATAAAGCTGAAATAAAATAAAATATGAATGCTCAATACTCAAAAAAATTGAATGAAAATTACAAATGTTACGTTGACCACTAACTGAAATAATATTCAGTTGATATGCTAAAAATTGCTAAATTAAACTAAATTAAAGCCAAATTAACTAAAATTTAAAAAAGGAAATTATAAAAATAAAAGCTCATTTGAAATATACGTAAATATTATAATAGTACATAAGTAATACAAAAATAACTCTTCTTCTTAAAAGTTATCCACGATCAAATAAGCACATTTGTGACACTGCCCTTGTAAATTGCTTTGGACAAAAGGTGTCAGATTCATGTTATCTTATAATAATATTGACTGTGTTCGGCAGGAGCTGGAGTTTGTCAGGGTGATTAAGAAGGGCAGGCTGAGGGAGGCCATCGAGGCAAAGCGGAACCTGAGGAAGGAGATTGAGCGCCTCCATGTGGAGTGTGAGAAGAAGGTGCGAGATGCCAACGAGTCCTGCGGTAGGCTGAAGAGGGAGCTGGACAGAGAGAGACAGCTCCGTGTGTGCGATAAGGGCTGTGAGGCAGGACGTCTGAGGGCCAAGTATTCCTCACAGGTGAGATTTAGCACATCCTGTTGGTATATTTGAACACAGCCAAGTACAGATGGTAAATGTACACTGTGTCCTGGCCGGTTTTAACGGTTTCACTAGTGGTCTCACATTGATGACCCCATTGTATATAATAAAGTATAATGACAGCAAATAGGATGTGCACAAAATTTGCAACATCTTCAGCTGCTCTTTTTCACTCTCTCAGATTGAAGATCTGCAGACAAAGCTCCAGCAAGCAGAAGTGGACCGTGAGCAGTTAAGAGAGGACCTGCTGAAGGAGCGGGATGCCCGGCAGAACCTGGAGAGGGTCGTCAAAGAGCTCCAGGAACAGCTGGGCCACAAAGCAGAGACGGAGGGACACGCCATCTCAAACACACAACCGACTGAGGGAGAGAAGAAAGAAATGAGAGATGATGTATCTTAAACATTTAATGTGTTCAGTGTGTGGCTGTAGTTGAAGACTTTGATTTGAGGACGAGTAGAGGATGCCTCTAAAGCCAACACTTTCTTGAAAAAAGTACTGGAGCACAGGAGAATGATAATAAAAAAACAAGCATTTTACAGTGTACGTTTACCAAAACCAATTGAAACTGCAGCCGTAATTCATGAACTCAAGTAACTGGAAAGAAGTTTGCTCGCTCCTTGAGAGGAGGATGCTCGGAGACGGTGGCATCGCGTGTAACTGACTCTCCTTCAGTTAGCCTCTTTAAGCTAAGCTAAGGATTTTTTAGTTTTTTGTTATAAGCTATTTAAATTTTTTTGCAAAGATACTTGAATAATATTTGGGAAACTAACATGTTTTCTATTCACAATACGTTGACAGTAGCAGGTGAACAACAGCATCTCTTTTTTACTCTTATCAGATTGAAGATCTGCAGACAAAGCTCCAGCAAGCAGAAGTGGACCGTGAGCAGTTAAGAGAGGACCTGCTGAAGGAGCGGGATGCCCGGCAGAACCTGGAGAGGGTCGTCAAAGAGCTCCAGGAACAGCTGGGCCACAAAGCAGAGACGGAGGGACACGCCATCTCAAACACACAACCGACTGAGGGAGAGAAGAAAGAAATGAGAGATGATGTATCTTAAACATTTAATGTGTTCAGTGTGTGGCTGTAGTTGAAGACTTTGATTTGAGGACGAGTAGAGGATGCCTCTAAAGCCAACACTTTCTTGAAAAAAGTACTGGAGCACAGGAGAATGATAATAAAAAAACAAGCATTTTACAGTGTACGTTTACCAAAACCAATTGAAACTGCAGCCGTAATTCATGAACTCAAGTAACTGGAAAGAAGTTTGCTCGCTCCTTGAGAGGAGGATGCTCGGAGACGGTGGCATCGCGTGTAACTGACTCTCCTTCAGTTAGCCTCTTTAAGCTAAGCTAAGGATTTTTTAGTTTTTTGTTATAAGCTATTTAAATTTTTTTGCAAAGATACTTGAATAATATTTGGGAAACTAACATGTTTTCTATTCACAATACGTTGACAGTAGCAGGTGAACAACCTGCTAGTGCCGCTGATACTCTGTAAACTAGAAAGTGTTACAAGCCCGAATTCAACATCGTACACAGGTGTTGTCATTACAATGTTCTGCTCGCTTTTATTTGACCTTTTTGTTCGCTGTTGAATTGAAATAGTTTGCATGAGCGACAGTGCTATGGTGCAGCAAAGCTTTATTATAAGCCTACATTCAAATGATATTTTTATCTTTGTATTTTTATTTACCATGTACTTAAAACCCTATAGTATTGGCAACGATCAATATGGGCTGAATCCTATCCTCTGTCCTGAACTACAATATCAAGTATTATACTTTACTAATTACCAGTTTTCGCAGTCCAAACAAACATTACAGCATGTTTTGTTTTGGGGGGGGTTTCGTTCAGAATCAGAATTGTGACAAACATCCAATTTTAGTCCTGGTTTTAAGGGCTCATTTAACGTAAAAAAAAAAAAAATGCTGTTAATGAAAATAACATTTCTACTTATATAGAAATTAAGGATATATATTTTTTTACTTTCTACCAAAAAAAAAGAATTGCACTTTTAAGAAAAGATAGTTGTATTGTGTATTTGAAGCCCTCTGTTTTTTTTTCAAATTTCAGACACCAAGTATTGAATAAAGAAGTTTTCATACATTTGTTACAGATGTGAATACCACTTAAACATAAAAACATGATGTAAATATGATAGCGTGCTTTACACTTCACTCTAAATGCTTTTGCTCCAAACCAATAGACTCTTATGTATAAAAAATTTAAAACATAAATGAATTTCTCCTATCATAATTTCAACTAGAGGGCATTTACTATATAAAATCCTTATGTAATATTAACAACAAAAAACTTAGATAATTATATTTCTGAATAAATTCAGTCCCTTTGGAAATCACTTTATATAATTACCAAAGCAAAGTTTCCCATTCTGAGTTTGTGGTGGATAAAACAGAAATGTGACTGATGAACTGTAAAGAGTATTTGCTGAATTTCTAATAATCTTTTATCTCCATTACCCCTGTCTTGAATAAACCTGCAGTAATTCATATACTAACTTTTCCATCTCTCTATTTATTCTGGGTACATTTTTACTTCCCCTTCTATATAACGAGATCTGTATGCTTGCCTATGTCAGTTTATAACCTTTTGATGTTTTCATGGTCACACTAGAGATATGCATTGTGTTCAGGATCTTGTCATAGTTTTGGTTTTGATGTGGGTCATTTTCGTCACTTGTTTTAATGTTCCCCCACGTATAATAACATCATTAAACAGAATCAACCATTCTTCTTGTGTTTCCTGATATTTTTTGTGTCGCACAATATTAAGATTACATAAATCTAGGGCCACTGTAGAGCCTAGATTTGATAGCAGCATTTTAAATGTAAAGATAAATATATAGTGTGTGTGTGTACTACTGTGCAAGCGTCTTAGGCCAAACAATGGATTTTTGTTTGCACAAGGAGTCTGACAACAGCCAGTGCTCCACACACAGATCCGATCTCATCATCATCCAGTCTGTCTGGAATATGAAAAATCAGAAAAAACTGAGTCAGACTAAATCCAGAATAACTGTGGCAACATCTCCAAGATGCTTCAAGAAACTTACCTGCAAAGCTACCTGAAAAACTATGCGCAAGTGTACCTAGGGCAAAAGCTGTTTTAAACGCACACCAAATGTTGATTTGTATGTATATGATAAAACAAAAAAGATGATGAAATCAAAAGGAATGTCATGTTTTCATGTTAACTGGCAATGTTTTTACTTTTAGACAAACAAAAATATTGATATATCATCCCCTATCCTTTCCCTCAAGTTGACCAATGAGACATGAAAATCCCCAGTACGAGTAATGCCTTCACCTCATCCTGGATTAGAGATTTACTGATTGCTGACACATGTGGCTCCTCAACCCACCCTAGTTCCTCCTAAACTTGCAGCCACAGCATGCCGGTCCACAACAGCAGTCCAATTGAGCACTCACACTGGAATATCTGAAGAAAACTCACTATCAATGGACCAGAGGGAGGGTCAATCACTAAGAGGATCAGTCAAACAGAGGTACCAACTGGAATTAAATCATCTGTCCACATGCACATTGCTACCCTTGAGAAGTGTTGGCTCATCATTTCAGTAACCCCTGTCTCGCTGGTTGGAAGAAAGCTGACCTTATGAGTTACAGGACTAATACGGTGGGCGAGGGACATGACCAGAGGTCTAGGTTATGACCACACAAGAGTCCTGCAGTAATGAACACATCTCCGGGAACGGCACCATCATCTCCAGTCTTGTTTTCGCCATCTCTCACCAGGCAGCCCCCCAGTCCTGGGAGGAGGTCACCTTCACCTTTCAGATCGCCTTCTCCTTCTATAATGACTTCACCTAAACTATGGCAGAAAGCTGCGATATCACGTTTGGCTGAGGAGTTCTTCTGGATAGGGGGAAGTATTGTTGCATCACTGAAATGGCGAATGGGCCAGATAGGTAAGAATTAAGACACCAAATCTCATATTTTTACTCTTTTTTTTCACTATAATTGATACATGATCTAACTGTGCTGGGTTTAATTCTGCAGTTTTAAAATCTTATTGTTTCATAC
Source organism: Sinocyclocheilus rhinocerous (assembly GCF_001515625.1). Lineage (NCBI taxonomy): Eukaryota > Metazoa > Chordata > Actinopteri > Cypriniformes > Cyprinidae > Sinocyclocheilus > Sinocyclocheilus rhinocerous. Next base: position 1,868,355 of record NW_015662167.1, on the reverse strand, counting down.
TTGATTCAGTTTTATGTTTAGAGTAATTTTGTATGTTACTCACCTTTAAGTACACTTCAAATAATTCGAGTTTTAATAATAAGGCAGTGTCCCCTCTCATGGCGGCATATGGACACAAACAATCCGCAGAGATTAGACTGACTAGCTGCGTCACATGACCCCTCTGTCCTTGATCCGCTCCTCCAAAGCAACTTTTTTGAAAACATACCCTGATTTGACGCGTCATTCTGGCATATACGCAGAAAGTAGGAGAAAAAAAGTCGTTATAATATGGATTGCCTAGGCCTAATTCAAACGCCACCAGTATTACTGTCTGTACTAGCCTATATCACCTTTAAATATAAGTGATATTCTATTTAACATGAAAATTTAAATATTATCATTGCCACATTATATTGGTTTAAAACACTTCCACATTGCTATTAGCAAAGATGCAGATAAGTACGCTCAGTAAGTAACATATAGTTTACTTTGAACAGATGGCATTGTCTGAAACTGGTTGAGGTCTTAACTCTAGAGCCTCTAATCCTTAATGGAGACATATATTTCTACTGCAACCAATACCATAACACTACTTTCACTAAAGAAAAGTTTGAATTAAAATAAAATAAATATAATAAAATAATTGTGTAATTGCCTGCAGTCTCCACCAAAACCAATGACAATTAATGTTTGTCTTGTAACCACTGCCCCAAAACATGCACATTGTATTATATTTCTATATTAAATATTTGTAAGATTATGTTTTACACATTTTTTCATCTCAAAGAAAACCCTGTGCATTCACAGGAGGCTGACACTGATGAAAACCAGGGGTCGTTGACATTTGAGGAATTCTGTACCTTTTACAAGCTGATCTCAACACGCAGAGATCTTTACTTACTAATGATCACCTACAGCAACCACAAAGAGCACATGGACCTGAACGACCTCCAACGCTTCTTGGAAAATGAGCAAAAGGCTGGTGTGATTCATTTAGCACATCTTCACGAAGTTATTTGTTAAATATGCTGCTCTATTGATGGACATGCACCGTCTTATTTGTGATTGGTGTATGTTCTCTTTTCCTAGATGGTAAATGTGACCAAAGACTACTGCAAGATGATCATCAACCAGTTTGAGCCATGTTCTGAAAACCAAACACGTATGGTGCTGGGTATTGATGGTGAGAGACTCTTTCTTTGCCTCATCTTTTAATCTGGTTATTGTATCATCGGATGTTTACAACATTTATCTTGCTTTCTAAGGTTTCACCAACTACATGCGTAGTCCTGCAGGGGACGTCTTCAACCCAGAACACTATCAAGTAAACCAGGACATGACACAACCACTGACTAATTACTATATCGCATCGTCTCACAACACTTACCTGACCGGAGATCAGCTGCTGTCTCAGTCTCGGGTTGATATGTATGCGTATGTGCTTCAGGCAGGCTGTCGCTGTGTGGAAGGTAGAAGTACTTCTCTCAACCTAAAAGCTTGTTGTCAACATGCTGCAGATCAAAGTGAATGCCTTTTTGGATAAAGTATCGGTCAAAGTAAAATACATTTTAATGGGGTGTTTACAGTCATTAAACAAAATATGTTATCCTTCAAATGACGGAGAAATTGTTATCCTTCAAATGACTTCAAATTTCTCTGCCTCTCCAGTTGACTGCTGGGATGGTCCTGATGGAGAACCGATTGTGCATCATGGTTACACACTTACCTCAAAAATCCTGTTTAAAGATGTTGTTGAGACGATCAACAAATATGCATTTGCCAAAACTCAGTAAGTGATATATTTTTTTAAGATTATAGAAATTATTATTATTATTATTAATATTAGTAGTAGTAGTAAAAAAATTAAATAGTATTCAGATATCCAGTGATCCTTTCTATAGAGAACCACTGCACTGTGCCTCAGCAGAAGAAAATGGCTCAGCACCTCATGGAAGTGCTACAGGACAAGCTGGACCTGTCAAATATAAATGTGAATGAGTCCAGACGTCTGCCATCTCCAGAGCTTTTAAAAGGGAAAGTGCTTGTCAAGGTGAGGTAATATATTGTACTTGTTGGAAGTTGGAAGTAGCATTTTTTTTTGGTGACTAAATCATGGAAAAACCTGACATTGCGGTGCTTTCCAGGGAAAGAAGCTGCCAGCAAACATTGATGCTGATGCAGAGGAAGGAGATGTGTCTGATGAAGACAGCGGTGACGAGGATGAGGAGGAAGAGGAGCAAATTAATGGAGATGTGAGATGCCTTTTCTTTTTTTCTACATTAGAATAATTGGGTTATTCCCCCTCTGGAGTGTTTAAGTAAAAACTGCTGTGTTCTGGATTACAGACCACTGAAGGAGCACCAGAGACGGGTGATGAATCAAAGAAACGCTCACAGAGGTTGTTCATGGACAGCTTCAGGCGCAAGGTCTCCAAGGACTTTCCACTAGGCGTATTACATTTCCAGTAATTTAGGAAAAAGGAATCTCACACAATCAGCATTATACTAGTGATATAATATTCTGTGTTTCAGAAGAAAAAGCGAATAAAGTTAAAAAAGAGGCCCGTCCTGAGTGACTCCGATAATGAGCAGGAAATTCCAAGCAGTAATGATAAACAGGTTATCAACTATGGCAAGTGAGTATTTCAGGAGATACAGTTTGTTGTTGAATTTGCTGTGAATTGTAAAAAAAAAAAAAAAAATAAATCTGCTAAATGTACAGTGAAAAAAAGGCATCTGAGGTTGTCAGAAAGTCACAGCAAAAAAAAAGTTTTCAATGTTACAGGATGGCATTTTGGTGCTTGTATATATTCATGACTATATTCAATAAATGTTAATTAAATAACATAAAACATAGCATAACTCCCCCATGTACAAAACGTATAACTAAAATAAGAAACTATTTAAATCAAATGAAATGTGATGCATCAGAAACTTCTTTTCTCTGTATTTCAACATATATGCTGTATTTCTCATTTAGAAAAAATATTTTAACCATAACAAATCATGTTAAAGTATTGTACAGCTTGTTTACCTACATAATAAAATAAATAGATAAAATAAAATACATTTCAACTGTGATAAATTATATGAAAAACCTAAACTTATTTTATTTCAACTATAGTTGCCAAGGCAACATTTCTGCTTTTCAGTTAGTTTATCTTGATGTATTAAAATAACTAAAACTGAAATAACTTATTAATGTAACTAAAACTGAAATAAGAAATAATGAAAACTATATATACACATTACAAAAAAATAAAAATGACCAAAAAAACCACAACAAAATTACCAAAACTTCAACTAAAATGAAACTGAAAACAGAAAATATAAAAATAAAACAAGTTTAAAAGATAAAAAAAACTATAATAATATCTCAATTATACTAAAATAACTGTGATGATACTAATGATAACTAAAAACATAACTTGTACAGTAACATTAATTGTCTTATTAAATATAACTTTTCACTGTTGTATTGTACCATTCTTACAAATATTTTTACAGTGTGTGATACAATGTCTGATCTAATCTAAATCTCTCCCGTTTAATAATAGTTTGTGTTTTATGCAAATTTCTTTGCAGACGAAGGAAAACAATGAGACTTTCTCGTGCCCTCTCTGATCTAGTCAAATACACGAAGTCAGTGCGAGTTCACGATATAGAAACTCAAGGTAAGACAAATGTAAATACAGTTGCTACCTCAATAATATCCACATAAATGATCTAGTCACTCCATGAGCACAAACTGTAGAAGTGTTCTTGATGTATATGTCTAAATAAACTGCATGTGTGTTGCAGCATACATGTGCAGCTGGCAAGTGTCCTCCTTAAACGAAAGCCTAACTAAACAGATTCTGCAGCTAAAGCCTGCCCAGTTAGTTCGCTTGAATCAACGACAGCTCTTACGAGTCTACCCTTCCAACTACCGTGTAGATTCTAGCAACTTCAATCCTCAGCCTTTTTGGAATGCAAGATGTCATTTAGGTATGAATTAGCTTTTTTCTTTCATTTATTGTGAATAATTTCCTTTCTAATTATCATCAAAGCCTGTTGTTTTTCATTAATGATGAAACGGCAACGACTTTGATTTGAACAGCAATGGATCCTTTTTTACGTATCACAGTTGTGCCATGCATTTGTTTGAAATGTTGTTTCATCTTTCCAGTCGCTCTCAACTATCAAACAGAAGGCCGTATGCTACAGCTGAACAGGGCAAAATTTGCAGCGAATGGAAACTGCGGCTATGTGCTGAAGCCAAAATGCTTGTGTAAAGGTAGCTTGGTGCCTCCAGAGTGCAGACAAAAAAAAGACACCTTTATTTGATGCATTAAATGTATTATTTTCTTTGAAAGGCACTTTTCACCACACAAAATGATTGTCCTCAGGTGCCTTTAATCCTATGCTGGAAGACCCTTTGCCAGGACACAGGAAATCTCAGCTAGTGCTCAAGATAATTAGTGGCCAGCAGCTACCAAAGCCAAAAGACTCCATGTTAGGAGACAGAGGAGAGGTGAGATCACTTATACTGAAATTAAAGTAAATGATAAAATGTTACAAGCTGTCTGAGATTGAATGTTTGTTGTCCAGATCATAGATCCCTTTGTGGAAGTGGAGATTATTGGATTGCCTATCGATTGCAATAAACAGCAGACAAGAGTAGTAGATGACAACGGTAAGTACAGAACTGAATTGTTCAAACAGAACTTGGCAGTACAGCCTATAAGGGTTAGTAGGTGTTTCATATGTGTGTTTTTTTTGTGGCTGACTGATGGCAACAGTATGCGATAATAATTATAAATTAGTGCTGTCAAACGATTAATTGCGATTATTCGCATCCAAAATAAATGATTTTGTTTGAATAATATATGTATGTGTACTGCGTTTATTTATTGTGTATATAAATACACTTACATTCAGTATATATTTTGAAAATATTTACATGTGTATATACATTTATGTATTTATATTATTATATTTTATATTATATATAAATATATTTAATATATAAACATAACATATTTTTCTTAAATATATATACATGCATGTGTTTGTATAGTACACACTCATATACTATGTAAACAAAAACGTTTATTTTGGATGCGATTAATCGCACTATTATAAATAAAATAAAAATGTGTTTTTGATTGCCACTGCACTGTTTTGTCATTATTTTTCAGACATAAACAAACAGTCTTTGAGTGTTGCGCGATGTCTTGTGCATTTTCTTTTCACGTATCTTCTTTGTGTTTAAAAGCAAGTCGTGTTTCCTGCATATGAAATGAACACATGATGCCAGTTTCTCACACAAAGGACTCTTTTTCTTTTTAATGAGTCAGGCAAAAAGATTCATGAGTAATGGTTCATTTTGCAACAAATTAGACAAAATCATGTGATTTGACTGAACTGCAAATCATTTTTCCATTATGTCCGATTTGAAATGATCCATTGCTTATATATTAACAATCTTATATGTAATATAAAAGGCTTATGTAACATAAATATATAGCTTACACAAAAAAAATGATTGGTATAGCTCAGCTAAATGTAAACCGTTTCCCATGTTTTGCCCATGTAACAGGTTTTAACCCCATGTGGGAGGAGACACTCGTGTTTACTCTGCACATGCCTCAGATTGCCTTAGTACGCTTTATGGTTTGGGACCATGATCCAATTGGACGAGACTTCATTGGACAGAGAACCATAGCATTTAAAAGCATGATGCCAGGTAAATTACATGACAGTCAGTGACATTATTGGACAGAGAATGCTGTATATGTTTTTGATACATTTGCTGTATACATTTTTGTCAATAATTCAGTCAGCCAGAGTTACATTATTTCCTTGTTCCACAGGCTATCGACATGTTTATTTAGAAGGTATGGAAGAAGCATCTATCTTTGTGCATGTTGCCATTAATGACATCACAGGAAAGGTAACTTTTTATTACATTTCTTTTCTCTTTTGCATAAATGTGGCTACTGAAATTTTGACTGTTGTTGAAGGAGAAGTTCACTTCCAGAATGAAAATTTCCTGATCATTTACTCACCCCCATGTCATCCAAGATGTTCATGTCTTTCTTTCTTGAGTCACAAATAAATTAAGGTTTTTGAGGAAAACATTCCAGGATTTTTCTCCATATAGTGGACTTTAATCGGTTGAAGGTCCAAATTAATTGCAGTTTTAATGCAGCTTCAAAGGGCTCTGCACAATCCCAGTTTATGAATAAGAGTCTTATCAAGCGAAATGATTGGTCATTTTCTTAAAAAAATACAAATGTATATACTTTTTAATCACAAATGCTCGTCTTACACTAGCTCTGCGATGCGCATGCGAGTCTTCAGGCATTGCGTAATAATGTTGGGAAAGTCACATGCGGTTAGTTATTCATCTGTGTAACTCCATCTCATTTTCTTCTCCAACTTCAAAATCGTCCGACATAATTTTACCTTTTTTTTTTGTAAATGGCGTTTGACTTTCTTTACACGTTCGCTTTGTAGACACTGGGTCAGTACTTCTGCCTACCGTATTCCATAATGCATGAGGTCGAGCTATTGCAAGGCGAACATTTGTAGTTAAAAACTAAAGTATATAAATTTGTATTTTTCTTAGAAAATGACCAATCGTTTCGCTAGATAAGACCCTTATTACTCGGCTGGGATTGTGTTCAGCCCTTTGAAGCTGCATTGAAACTACAATTAGGACCTTCAACCCATTGGCTCCCATTGAAGTCCACTATATGGAGAAAAATCCTGGAACGTTTACCTCAAAAACCATAATTTCTTTTCAACTGAAGAAAGACATGTACATCTTGGATGACACGGGGATGAGTAAATTATCAGGAAATTTTCATTCTGGAAGTGAACTTCTCTGTTAATTACCATTTTAACATTATAAAATTGTTTTGCTAATATATTGATAACCAGGTCAAATCAAGCAACGTAGTAAAGCAGCTAATCCAGAAAAACCTTATGCAGACCTCTGAAGATGGCACAAGGACATCCTTTGGCCCGAACTTCCTGCGGAAAGGAGCTGGAAAGAACCAAGCAAAAGTGGTGAAGGGCTCAACTGACTGCTACACCAAAGAGGACTTTCTAAACAGACGTTACAGTGATGACGTGAGCTCAAAGGACAGCAGGAGCACCTCACAATCTGCATCTTTGCTCAGAGGAGCTCAAAGTGAACCCCTTAGAAGGGCCCATAAGGTCTGTTTTCAGGAGCTGGAAGGATCTCACGAGGCACGGCGCCGCCTGTCCTCCATCACATGTTCTGGTGGAGCAGGAGTGGCTATGGACTACACCAACTTAGCATTTGATTCAAAAGACAGTTTAGATTTGGACATTCAGACTTCTGTGGTTCAATCACACCTCGAGGAAACCAAAGAGCTGACTGTTTCAAAACGAAATAAACAGGAATGTGAGTCTACAAACTTAGCGGTTCCCACTTCTACACTGAATAATCAGTCCATGTCGAAGCAGATCTCAGGTGTTAAATCTGAGGATGCAGAGCAGGAACCTGAGATGTACGAACCTCAAGAGAGTCAGAAAATTCAGTCAGAACCTACACAAGAGTGTGAACCCTTAAATTTCCATCCAATACCTGATGGAGTACTAGATCCTTCCAGTGGAACGTTAAACCCCAGAACTGTGTTGCTCAGGAATAAATATGGACGTTCTTTAGATGGTAGGCTTAACCCTCAGTGGCAACCGTTGTCAATCCCTGCAACCCCTGTGCTGAGCAGACGCGTGAATGACCCAGACACACCGTCTTCCAAAGATTCACCATTTAAAGGACATAGATCACAAAGCGTCCCGAGACGCCGTCCGCCCTCGCCTCCAAACACACCCCATCACGTTAGGAAAGACTTCCTCAACCAGCACCCTCTCCCTCAGTGCAGTTACTCTGCACCAAAAAACTCTCTTTATAATAATCACAACCTCGCTGAGAGTGAATCAAGCAGCCTAAGTAGTTTGGACAGCCTTGACCTGAGTACTCTGCCATCCCGTTTCCCTGGCAACCAGCAGCAGACAATGGGCACACTGCAGAGGGAAATGAATGCTCTGTTTGAGCAGAAAATGCGTGAGATTCGATGCCATTCGCCACTGTTTCTCAGAGGTAAGTCGTAAGGTGCAGAAAAGTGCCTTTTCTAAATGATTAATTATGTTAAATTAATGCTATTTTCATGCTGGTTGAGTAAAACAAAAAACACTTTTTATTTGAGCGTACAAGAGATCTCAATGATGTTAATTTGTGGTGGGGTTTTAATCTTTTTTTTTAGATTCTTCAACATTGTAGAAAAAAAAACATGCATTTGAAACCTAAGAAGAAACAGAAATAACAAAATTCCACACTGCAATTACGAGTATGGACAGATGCTACAGGAAGAAAAGCAATTACATAAATACATATTTGTATTTTGTACAAGTATCATCTTGATTAAATCTTACTCGTCAACTCATGCCATCTGGACTCATAATTCATTATTTTTTCTAAAAGGCGCCTGGAATGTTACATTTGCATTTGGAAGCTGCAATTCAGAATTGAAACTAAAAATGTAGTCACACTTTGGTGTTAGATCAAGTTTATTAATTCATTAATATACATGGTGCCAGAATGCATACCTCTTTTGTGACAGTAAGAGTTTTTTTTTTAATTTAACATAATTTTATGTGTTTCCTATGTTTGAATTACAAAACAACTGTAATATGTTACTTATCATTTTTACTTACATGAAATATTTTACTTTTCATAGACATTTCCCTTGCATTTCTGAATTTATTACAAACATTTCCTCTGATGTACAGAATTTAACAAACATAAAATCAAATTTACTCTTTGTTCAGTTGTCTCCAAATTTTGACATTCATTCGCAAAATAGATTTCACATTTAACATTTTTGACTCGTAATGCTGGTCTAAAAATCTCTGTTTCTATATTGTTTCCAGATTGATCTAATACAAACAACTGCATGATATTTTGCTGCAAGAAGTAAATTAAAAGGTGTCTCATTGCATCATTGAACAGACAGGCAGCTTGATTTAAATGTAAAAAGAAAAGAAAAAAAGATTATGTATTAAAATCTCTGCAGTTTTAGTACAGCTCATCTAAATCAGTTAAAAATATAAAATGTTAAAAAATATAATTTTCTAACTTGGGAAATAGTAATAATACCTAGCACCAGATAATGTACAAACCTAATAATGTAAGACTTGCATATTACATCAGTGTTTGAGCATTTTATGCCTTGTTTTTGTCTGAGGTTTCCTGGTCTCCCTTTGTGTTGGTCATTCTCAAACGCTGGCTCAGCTCCTGAGTCAAAACTGCACAGCAGGATTTCTGTATCGATGAGAACAGGTTTATTTTCACCGACTGTATTATAATGAACAAAAACACATATTGAAATGTGCTACTGTACAGTTGAAATCTGCGCTTAAATTTAACAGCAATGAAAAACTGTCAATTTTCTTCCTGGTGTGGTAGTTCATTGAGATGTGTGTGTGTTTATATTGGCATTACTTGCCTTCTGCTCCCCTGCAGTGCTGCGAGACTTTGAGGTGAGTTCAAACAAGGAGAGCAACACTCCAATCCCAAGGCCTATAGCCAGAACCAGGAAGATGCCCTTCATGCTGTGGGCCCTCAGAGACGAGCCTTTGGCACTATCCGGTATACAGCTGCTGGCCCACCACTTAGTGCGCAGGTACGCCAGCTCCCCAGCCTCACTCAGCTGCAGGATGGCCACGCTCAGGTTCTTCAGCATTGGAGATCCTGTTCCAAAAATACTGTGGCATTAAAACCATTCACTGCAGATTGAACTGCAGCAACGGCAACATGTCTTGTGTCTCTCTTTGAACAAATAATTCAACCAAAAGTATGTTTAGGTAAATTTCAAAGCAATAGTTCATGCAATAATGAAAATTTGAAGTATCGCATCAAATTTCAGAAGAAAAAAAAATCCCTTAATTTGCAAAAAATAAAAATAATACGCTGGCTTGAGGTAGTTTTTGATTTTTTCGAAAACGGGTTAATGTGAATAATGGGAGCTGGAAATGCATTTTGCATATAAATTCCTCCATGCGCATCAAAAACGTCATGTGGCTTTCACGCTATGGGATGGCATAACCTGACTAACCAGTGGACCGATCTCGTTGCACAGCATTTGAAATGTTATGACCATTCTTAAACGCCCAAGCAACGTATGTCGTCAAAGTATTTCTGTAATTGCCTCCCAGAACTGCCTTACATGACTGCATTCCCAAACAGCAGGCATCCACCTCTGAAAGCAATGACTGCATTTATTGTGTTTCATCAGCTCGCTCTGAGGAGCCAGTAATTTATTATATTTGAAAATTATTAAATTCAGTGGCTACTCCTACTTAGTGATATTTAGTGCCGGTTTATCAGGAAGTGACGATTTTGTTCTCTTTGACTGGTTGGAAAAAGTGCTTATTCGCAAATGTTTTATGCGATATTCCAATTTTGCGCACAAGTTAAATTCACAACTTTGGAGGGAAACCCAGCTATAGATGAGTTTGTTTCTTCATAAAAACAGATTTGGAGAACATCTGCTCACCAATGGAGCCTCGGCAGCGAATGGGTGCCGTCAGAATGAGATGTGTGGATTACTTGTGATTGTGATGTTTTCATCAGCTGATTAGACTCTCATTCTGACGGCACCCATTCACTGCAGAGGATCCATTGGTGAGCAAGAGATCTAATGCTAAATTTCTCCAAATCTGCTCTGAAGAAATAAACTCATCGTTGATTGCCTGTGGATGAATACATTTTCACTAAATTTTTATTTTTTGATGAACTATAGCTTTAATGTATACGTTTTTAAACTCCTTTGAACAACAACAACAACATAACTTTAAAATTTCACTCAGAAATTGTAGTAAATTTCAAAAATAATTAAAGACACTGAATTTAACATGAGATCTTGTGAGAGAGGAAAGACTAAGACTAGTATTTTCTATTAAAACATACTCCAATAATCTTTATTTACAGCTTTGGAAAATCATTTTCCATTTAAAACTGCATAAATATGTTTGTCTCACCAAGAGGAGTTACAATGCTGTAACCTCTCATCCCGATGACCTCATGCGCCCGGACCAGTTCACAATGGCGTGCCACAGCCAAGTCCAAGGACACTGATTCTCCAATAAAAGCATAGTTTCCTTCCTTTGCTCTCTGGACACCCTCATCCATGGAGGACACAAAACTCTTTCTCCGCTCCATGTGCTCATAGATACGACGGTAAGATGGGTTATTTGAGTTCTGTGCAAAAAGAAAATACGTTAGGAAATCTTTTCTGTACCATCTGGTAGGAATGAATTTGAGTAATCGGAAAAATGTGATGAAATAATTCATGTGATCAGACCTTAAAGAAGGCAAGAGTGGAGGAGCCGGCAAGTGTTCCATATTCTATTACATCCTGATTAGCCAAGTCCTCAAAACCTTTAATCATGAGTGGTGCAGAGTCAGGCCCCTGAGAGGAACTGAGGCTGGAAAAATAACAGGCCAGGAGCACCACAGCAAACAACCACCAGGTACAACTGATAACCCTTCCTGACACAGCTTTAGGGTGAGGGCCTGCACCTGCAGAAAGCAAAACAAATGAGAGGAAAAGACGTTATCCTTCCATTATCAACGGCTGAAAAGTAGTTTAGATAGCAAAATATCTGCAGGCAGCAATAAAGGGCCAAGCACCCCAGTGAACTATACCTTGTAATGCTGACTATACAGTATGTGGAAAATACATTGTAAAATACATTGGGCGACATATTCCTGTTTTTAAAGGATTTAAGTATATTATTGTGTATATATTTTGATAAGTAGGAGGTGCAGGTGTTAACATTTTGCACTCTGTAAGGGCATGGCAGCGATGAGATTTTCCAAGTTTTGTTTTTATATACCAAAGCACCTCTAAACAGAGCTCCACTTCCTGTTTGGCATCTTCGCCAGAAAATTGGCAATGGTGCACCACTTTCGCTTTTTTACTGCCATCTGTGGTTGAAAAACGTTTTTTTTTAAATGCTGCTGCTTTAGTAGCTAACATTTTTGTTAACTGAAATAAAGCTGAAAATAAAATAATTATTAGATGAAAAACACACTAAATGAAAATGACAAATGTTGCCTTGGCAACGAACTAAAATAGAGTTAATTTGAAACACTAAAATTACTAACTGGAAATAATAAAAACTAAAACTAAAACTAAAACAAATAATAAAATTAATTAAACCTAAATAGTAATATAAAATAAACTATAAAAAAAGGAAAGTCTGGAAAACTGAAATAAAGCTGAAATAATATAAATATTAGATTAAAAGCTGAAGTTGAAGCTGAAGCATCTGCAAATATATAAGAACTAAAACTGAAATAAAAATAACTTAAACCTAAATAGTATTATTTAAAAAAAAAAAAAAGAAAAATGACAAAAGCAAATAACTAAATTAAAATGAAAATTGAAAAAATAAAAACAAATGCTAATTCATAATATTAATAAAAACTATATAATTAAATACTACTAGAATAAAACTGATGGACCTGGCATAAACATGAAAATCAACTCGACCACTCAAAATGTAAATCATTATTGTAGGAAAAACTTCCATAGTGCACTATTAAGGTTCTGCAGAACAATTATTAAAACTAAAAAAAGGCTTGATATGAAATAAATTTGGTGAAGATTCCACAGATATTGCAAAATGTGTAGCAAAAAAGATTAAAATGGCCATAAGGGATATGGTTGACACTGGACAGATGATGGAATATATCCTGCATTCGAAGGGTCAAGACTTTGGGCTTTTCAGTGCATGACCACTAAAAACTGCTATTACATTCATACAATTATACATGATTCACATGATTACCTTGCAGGCTTAGGGCTCCCGCAGCGTACCACAAACTGTGGAGGAGCGTGAAGTGATTTGGCTCTGTCTCAGGCTGACTCCATTCACATGGACTCAACCTTGACATAAAAAGACAAATACAGAATTGAGTTTCAGAATCCTATTCAGAAACCATCCTGGACAACAGCACAGCAGTTTTACAGCTATACTAATCGAATGTTTTGTGCGGTAAATAAGTAAGGGCTCTTGTGTTGTGGTGGTGTTCTCCTCCTTTCTCTGACCTTCCCACAATGCAGATGCAGACTGCAGTCACAAAGTATGCAATCAGGACGCCGAACCAGGTCTCCCCAGAGAAGGGGGAGAGGAAGTCAAAAAACCCGGCCTCCTCAGAAACGTTATCTTTGCGGAGGAGGATACTGATTCCCGTCTGCATGTAAGGTTTTGTCATTCCCACTGCCTTCTCACGGGCAGCAGTGAGAGTGAGGGGAGCCACGGCGAGATCAGCTTCCTGTGAACAAAATACATGGAAGGTTTGACATTACCTAGGAAGGATTAATATCATCAAGATGATTTAAATGCTATGCTGGTTTTCAGTTTATATGCATCAGTACAGGACCAGTACTACTGTGTATTTTACTGTAAAATTCATCACATACCCCTCTAACAACCTCCCCGATCATTCCGTTCCAGTTTCCACTTTCATCCTGCCGGCCATACGCTCCATCCTTCACCAGGTGAACTTTGTATTTGAAACCCAGTTTCTTAGCCAGCTCAGTGAGCAGATCCATACAGTAGCCTTCCAACTGCGAGCCCTTGCTCATTGTGTAGGGGTCTTGCTGAAATCAAACATTAATATGGTGTAAATAATAAATTATTAATACAATGAAATTATTGTTATTATAAATAATGTGAAAATACAACATAACATAATGTTTTATCATTTTTAACTTATTTTAATCTTACCTTGATGGTGGTAACTATCAGTTCTTGCCTTGCTGAAATGGAAACATTATATTATTAATATAATTAATTTATTGTAAATACAAATACATTTATATACACTATCGCTCAAAAGCGTGGAGTCGGTGGAGATTCTTTTTAAAAGAAGTCTCTTATGTGCTTAACAAAGCTGCATTCATTTGATCAAAAATAAAGTAAAACAGTATATTGTGTAAATTGTATTATTACAATTTAAAATAACTGTTTTGTGTTTTAATACATTTTAAAATCGAATTTATTCATGTTGGCAAAGTTGAATTTTCAGCAGCCATTACTCCAGTCTTCAGTGTCACATGATCCTTCATTCTAATTAGCTGATTTGCAGCTCAATAAACATTTTTCTAATTATCAGTGTTGACAACAGTTGTGCTGCTTAATGTTTTTTTGTGGAAACCATGAATAGAAAGTTAAATCTTTAATGCATCCTTGCTGAATTCAAGTATTCATTTCTTTCAAAAAGAAAAACCATCTTACTGAACCCAAACTTTTGTGTAGATAATATAAGAATCTCATCACAGAACCCTGTTCATAACATCAATACATTTGAAGGGATTGAAGTCGATAAACAAAACAGAGTCCTACTGAGTAAACACATTTGAAAACCTCAGATCTGTTCAAGAGTGTGTTTGTTCAAAAGTGACCTCGAGCTGACACAGAAAGACATGGCCAAGACTTCAGTGGCTCCTCTATTGATCTGCCAAATCAGTCCTCTGGCTGGGAGTCTCACTTCCTGCTGCATTTGTGTCACAAATAGCTCCATCTTAAATTAGCCAGAGTCATCAGAGAACCCTTTGTCCGGCAGCCCCATCCTCGCTCAGTCTGCGAATCTCGGGGAGATAATGATGAGTGAATGGCCCGGCTGCGTTTGATGCTCTCTTAGGCAGCTTCCTGGTTTCCGGAGCCCGCAAAGTTTGGCTGAGTTTTTCCTACTTTCTCAGAAGTGAGAGACTCATTGCAGGGCTGAACTGTGACTAATTGGTGTTACTGTTTTTTGACACTTGATCACGAAGGCCTGGTAAGGGCAGTCAAAGAGTATCTGAAGCTAAAGTTGAGTGAGGCCCTCAGGACTCCATCAACACCATAGAGTGATGTTGACACTCATCAGCTCCTCCTATTCAATTTATGACAGACACAGAGGGCCCTCGACGTGCTGTCATAGCTTGGCATGTCTTAAACACTGTTCCGCTTGTTCAAGGCTTTGAATTGATTTATAAGCGTTTTTGAGAGGGTTTCAGCTGGCTGACTTCCTCTCTGTCAGAATGGGGTATGAAGTGTGCCAAACAGGATGTGGTCACTATCTTTGATGATGTGCCCAGCTGACTGTTCAGCCATTTATCATATGACAGGCCTGTGAAATTCAAGAACTTCACGCGGTGAGGACAAGACGAGTTGGCACAGATTTCTGCTGTTTATGAAATTACACGAGATGCCATAAAAGTAACCAATGCCTCTATTGTATTTCTTTCAGACCCAGAACGGATTCTAAGTATACAGGAAATAATTTGATGTGCTTCTGTGTGATGCCATTACATCATAACAATTTCACATGAGACAAAAACATAGTAACTGCAGAACGCAAGAATATTTAACTTTTACATTATATATCCATATATCAACAAACTTTGGTAATACCTGCTATGCAGATCTCTGACCCCAGCAGCAATACTATGCATAAAGAGACGATTCCCATGTTGCTGATCCTGACCTGCAAGCCAAACAGACAATCTGGCTGTTTACATATTAACACATTTAAAAACATTTATATATTCAAATATATATTCAAATATATATATATATATATATATATATAATATTTTAATTTAATTAATTACATTTTTTGCAATATATGTACAGGCTATGTAGTCTGTTTTATTACAATTATTAATACTAGATAGCCATCTCTCCCTATAAACATACACATAGGCTTAGTATTAATACACATAATAAGTGGTAAGCATGTGTCTTTTAAATTCTATTTATATAATATATATAAATATTTTAATGTAAAAATGTTTTACAAAGTAAAATAATATTAGGCTATATGTATATATAAAATGTAAAAAGACACATTTTATATGACTTCTTAATATTTTGTTGAGATTTATGAGTAATAATACATACGTTTCTACCATATGACCACAAATGCATTTTCAGAGCTTCCAGCGTACTTCAAATCAAACAGACATTAATGACTTTCTAAGGATCTATCAATCAAACAGCATCCTCCCAGTCTCACACTTACCATGATGTTTGCGGTGAAATTCCACGGTGCTGGGGCAGCACTGACACTGACGCCGATCAAGACAGTGGTGTGCTTTACAATAATGAATTAGAGGGTTCCCACTAAAGGCTTAGGAAAAGCCAATGAGTTTTGGGGGGTGGAGAAAGTCATCCAAACACTTGGAATGAAATGGGGGTTGATAGAATATTCTGGAGCCGGATGAATTATAAATATGTTATACTTCCAGAATATGTTAGATACAGACGAGATTGAAAATACGTGAAATTTTGATTTTAACATTTGTTACCCTGGACCACAAAACCAGTCATAAGGGTCCATTTTTTGAAATTGAGATTTATACATCATCTGAAAGCTGAATAAATAAGGATAGGACAATATTTGTCCGAGATACAACTATTTGAAAATCTGGAATCTGAGGGTACAAAAAAATCTAAATATTTAGAAAATCGCCTTTAAAGTTTCCTAAGCATATTCCTAATCAAAAATTAAGTTTTGTTATATTTAAGGTAGGAAATTTACAAAATATGTTCGTGGAACATAATCTTTACTTAATATCCTAATGATTTTTGGCATAAAAGAAAAATCAGTCATTTTGACCCATACAAGTTTTTAACAAATTGTTACAATTGTTACAAATTGTTGGCTATTGCTACAAATATAACCGTGCAACTTATGACTGGTTTTGTGGTCCAGGGTCACATTTGTGTCCAATTTCAGTGTCTTAAGTCAGTATGGCCCAATATTGAATATAATAAGTGTGCTCTCCAACACCAGTGTATCTGGGAAAAATGATAAAGCATAGCCTACTTACATGCATAAAGTGTATATACACATTAAAAGATATTCATAGGAAAAAAGAAAAGATTAAATTATCTCAGGTTGTTCAAACACGTTACAAAATAAATAAAATAAATAATAATAATAATAATGAATAGTAAGTGGACAAAAATCACAGGCTACCATTAAAAGATGGTCTTTATATTCAGAGGAAAATGGAAAGGAAAAAAATTAAGTTTAAACCATTATTATTATTATTATTATTATATTACCTGTATTATTATTACATTTCAATGTCTTAGGTTAGTATGGCCCAATACTGAATATAATAGCTAACTAGTGTGCCCTCCAACACACAAAAAATGCTAAAAAAGGACAAAAATTATGTTTAAAACATCATTATATTATTATTATTATTATTATTATTATTATTATTATTAACTACTGTGTCGACTATCGTCAAGAAATTATGTTTTTTCCCCCCACAATGTACCATACATTACACGGACGTTTATGTAGCATGTGAACATGGAGTCTATGCGCGCAAACATATGAGGGAAGTCAGTTGCGTTGTTTTTCTCATCGCTCTCAGTCTCTACTGGCTTCAGTAAGACTTCACGGCCTCACGGTGACCATTTCGACCAATCACAGACCAGTGCGCATGATGCGCGCGCCAAGTGCAAACCCAAAGCCGAGAATTCGCTTTTTTTCTAAAGGGGCGTATTTTTCTTGCCAATTTAATTACAAACCAACGTTCAATGCACCTGATACACTCTGCAATAATGTCAGGCGCCTATTTGAAACAC
The DNA here is from genome assembly GCF_001515625.1 of Sinocyclocheilus rhinocerous. Taxonomy (NCBI): domain Eukaryota; kingdom Metazoa; phylum Chordata; class Actinopteri; order Cypriniformes; family Cyprinidae; genus Sinocyclocheilus; species Sinocyclocheilus rhinocerous. The sequence continues at coordinate 1,850,701 of NW_015662167.1, read as the reverse complement.
TCGGGCACCATGTCAAGGTGTTAGTGTTGTGTAAACAGCCGGGATGTGTTTAGAAACGTTTTTGTGGGAAGTCTTTTCAATGGAGGGTTGAGGAAGCCCGTCTTGCTACAGAAGAGGACGCTGTCGCCCCTGGATATGACCGGCATTCTCTGTCGTTTCGAGCGATCGATAAAAGAGTAAGTGTGCTGATTTATTTTCCTCTGTTCTCTATAAACAGTAATGTCACGGGGGCAGGTAGCGCTGCGGTTGCTTGCTTGCACTCTCTAAATATGGCTCCAGCACTGAAAGGCGCTGCTTTGCTGACTGTAGACGGCGCTTTATTACACACAAGTGCTGTTTCTCTGCATATACGCACACGGCATTGCATGCAAACGACTTGCAATTAGCTATAGCGTCATGTGCAGGTATTTGTCGTTTGGCTGATAAAGTGTAAATAAGGCATATTACACCTTTAGAGTTTGTTATCAGGAAAAACAATCAAGGTTGAGAGACTGTCCATCAGCCCTGCTAAAATGGCTGACTCGCCCGTCTCGCTTCAGGATTGGTATTTAGCGCTCTGCAACCGAACTACGTCAACTGGGTCGAGGAACCTTTGAAGGTCTGCCCGGTGATTGGCTCGAATTATTCACGTGATATGTGCAAAGCACTCTATTGGTTCGCCTGATATACATTTATTTCCAACGTTTCAAATGGAGGGACATGCATGCTGTAAATGTGTACCTGCTCATTTGACTAATTATAAGATGTTTATTGTTCACAATAAAGCATATACTTTTACTTTTTGTTACAGCAAACACACCATGAAGGAGCAGAGTAGCTGCTACATTTGACAGTTAATGTTTTACATTCCTATCATCGCTAAAAGCCATTAAAACCAACATGAGAAGGTTTGCTGCACTAACATAGTTTTTATGGTTTAAGGCAAGACACTACGGATGAATAGGGTAAACGTTTTAACTAAAATAGATATCACCATACCTTTTGAGTTGAATAATCGCAGTGCATTAAAGGGGTAGTTCACTCAAAAATAAAAATTCTGTCAATAGAATATAGATACATGGACTATTTTACCAATGTCCTTGCTACGTTTCTGTGCCTTGATCATGGTAGTTCCCTTGCTGTCTATGGAGGGTCAGAAAGCTCTCGGATTTAATCAAAAATATTTTAATTTGAGTTCCGAAGATGAACGAAGTTCTTACGGGTTTGGAACGACATGAGGGTGAGTAATTAATGACAGAATTTTCATTTTTGGGTGAACTATCCCTTTAAGACAGTTTTGTATTATAAGTTTTTTTTAAATGAAATATAGGCCTACCTATTATCTAATGATATATGGGTTGTAGACGTGACATGGCATTTTCACTGTCCCACAAGATAAAAATTAATATAATTAATATTGTTGTTATTTAAAATGCGGTAAATCATTAAACATTTCTTTGTCCTACATAGAGTTGCAAAAAGGTGGAAAATTTCCAGCAAATTTCAGAAACATTCCAGAAATTTTGGAAACTTTCCAGGATTTTTTGGAATCTTCCAGAGATTTTGGGAAATTTTTCAGAAATGTTCCACCCCTTTGCAACCGTAAAGCTGCAGTGTTATTCAATTTTTGAAATCTTTGAGCCAAATCTCAAAATTGTCCTATGGTGTGACTGTCCCAAGCATGGTTTAGTTAATTACATCTTTTAGGCTATAAATTAAAAAGAAAACCACAGAAATGTTAATAAATACCTCTGGCATAATTGTACAAGTATCTATTTTAGTAAATGGCAGTAATTTTTTTCATCCATATATTTCTGAAAGCATAGGAACTTGATACATTTTGTCTCTGAAAACCATGTCCTATGGTGTGACACCATATCCTGATTTTAAATCGGCCAATTCCAGAGAAAACTTTAATTAGTTGAAGTACCCCATTCATGGTCGTATTACTGAAGCCCCCTGTGAAGGTAATTTTTCTCTCAGAATTGTTCAAATATTTAACTTTTTTGGAAACACTACAAAAGTGTTACGTTTTGTTGTCCTTTGGTGTGACACCCCTAAATTATATTTTTTAATTAAAAACTGTATGGTAAACTACATAATCATGGAAAATTATGCAAATTTGTCTTGCCAACCGCTAATGACAGGTTAGCTTGGAATAGCAAGGTCATCAATTTACGCAAAAAGGCTAAAACGTCTTTTGGTGTGACAGAAAATGTCCACCGGTGTGACGCCTGTACTGTCACCACAAGACAAAGATGTCACACCAGAGGACAAGGTCTCTTTAAAAAGCATTTTAAATAATTAAATAAGATTTGTTTAACTCCTTTTTTAATTATTTTTTGATAATTTTCAGTGTTCTTAAATGCAATAATTGCATTAATTAAACTATTTTCTGATGTTTTTGCAGAAAATTTGAGCCAAATCTCAAAATTGTCCTATGGTGTGACTGTCCCAAGCATGGTTTAGTTAATTACATCTTTTAGGCTATAAATTAAAAAGAAAACCACAGAAATGTTAATAAATACCTCTGGCATAATTGTACAAGTATCTATTTTAGTAAATGGCAGTAATTTTTTTCATCCATATATTTCTGAAAGCATAGGAACTTGATACATTTTGTCTCTGAAAACCATGTCCTATGGTGTGACACCATATCCTGATTTTAAATTGGCCAATTCCAGAACAAAATTACATTAGTTGAAGGACCCCATTCATGATTATGTTACTTTAGCCTCCTGTGAAGCCCATGACATGTGCACATGGTCAAGTTCTGTCTCAGAATTGTTCAAATATTTAACTTTTTTGGAACCACTACAAAAGTGTTACGTTTTGTTGTCCTTTGGTGTGACACCCCTAAATTATATTTTTTAATTAAAAACTGTATGGTAAACTACATAATCATGGAAAATTATGCAAATTTGTCTTGCCAACCGCTAATGACAGGTTAGCTTGGAATAGCAAGGTCATCAATTTACGCAAAAAGGCTAAAACGTCTTTTGGTGTGACAGAAAATGTCCACCGGTGTGACGCCTGTACTGTCACCACAAGACAAAGATGTCACACCAGAGGACAAGGTCTCTTTAAAAAGCATTTTAAATAATTAAATAAGATTTGTTTAACTCCTTTTTTAATTATTTTTTGATAATTTTCAGTGTTCTTAAATGCAATAATTGCATTAATTAAACTATTTTCTGATGTTTTTGCAGAAAACCTGTACTGTTATAAAGTGTCATGAAAATAAGTATAAAATGTGATACTTTGTTTTTGAAACAAAGAATTTATGGAGAGAAATTAGTGGAAGAAAGAGGACACGGAAATATAGACAGAAAATTAACAGGGATTGGAGGGGGGCTAGAAGAGTTTTAATAACATACTGATTAGACTTGTGCCTGTATTCGGTAGTTAACTTAATTTCAATATCGTGATAATACCGTAATAAAAGCATTAGCAATTAATCGCAACATGAAAATTTGATACCGGCATATCCCTAATACTGATTGACTAAGAGACTGAATTTTGTTAATGAAAATTATATTGTTTTGTTTAAAAAACATGTTTATATTGTTGGTATCAAAATTACACTTTCTCCTTTGACATGTTCAAAATTAAATAGAAATACTTATTTAACTATCATTTCTGTCCTGTATGACAGTATATTCTGCAGTTCTTCCCTGTTGTACCGAATATCTATACTTTTCAAAGTATCATATCGAAGTTAGAAATTCAAATATTGTGACAAAATTAATTTTGTAGGGTGCCACAAATTTGTTAAAATTTCCAAAGGGTGCCGCGACTAAAGAAAGGTTGGGAAACACAGCTTTAGTGTGACGTAATGTCCTATGGTGTGACACACATAAAAGCTGATTTGTTTTAATCTCAAAATATCCTAAAAAAAACAGTTGAGTATTGTAATAGGGGAGATACAAATATATCACTCATCCTAAAATGGTATAATTTTCAGTAGTTTTGAACGGATGACAGCAAAGTTTGTCTTGTTGTCAAAGTTTGTCTTGAAATTGTCCAATAAGTCATGGGGAAAAAATTGTTAATTTATAATTTCATATTAAATAAGTAACACTATATGAATATAAGTGTCTAACAATGAAGATAAATCTCTCTCATGCTATTTGTATATTATTAACAGTTTTTTTCTTAATTTTTGTTGTCACACCATAGGACAAATTAATGGTACAGTTCAGTAAAAATGTTTAAAAAACAAAAAAAACAATGAAAGAATTGACGAAGTTAGTGACCCTTCATATTTTCTCAAAGATCAGACTTCACACTATATGTATTTCTTCTTCAAAAATGGTCTTTTACAAAAAAGCATTTTTTATTGCGTATTTGTCAACTACCTATATGCACTAATTTGCATACATGTTTTTTTTTTTAATGAAAAGTGATAAGAGCAGGAATTGTTTTATTTGGTTGACTTGTTAAAGGTTTTTACAGAGAGGATTTTGGATATTTTTTATTGCTCCATAAATCAGAATATATTGTAACAGGCTGGAAATAAAATGTTACAAAACCAAGCAAATTCCAAGGCAAATTAATCGTCTCTTCTGTAAAAACCTTCAGAATGTAGATATTGATGGTGTATGTAAGTCCTTAAAACTGACCTGTAGTCTCTTGTCTTAGGTTTTTTTTTTTTAGCAGTATCTGCTCAATATTTGTAACATATATTTATTATTTTTATCTTTGTAGGTACTTATGTCCATTCATATTTTAACATTTATATAGAGGACGACTCCAATGAGGAAGTTAAGAAAACGAGTTGGCCAGTCCAGGGCTGGAGGCTTTGGGAGAGGAATGGTCAGAGGAAAGGTTCAGGGTCAGGTTGGTCCATCCAGCCACGCTGACACAGACGCTCTGCTCTGTCCACCTTCTCCATGCAGACTGAACTTCTCTACGACCAGAGACACACTTACATATGCACAGGCTCAGAAAATGGTGGAGATTGAGCTGGAAGGACGGCTCCACCGGATCAACATCTGTGACCAGCTCTCCGTTGTAACAGAAGACGAGATGCTGGCTCAGGATCTGACGGAATGCAACAGTAACAAAGAGAACAGCGAGCAGCGACAGGGAAACAAACAGACCGCATCTAAAAGCAAGCGGAAAGATGGCAAAAACGCAGCCAAAAAGAAATCAAGCTCTCAGTATAGCTTGCAAAACCAGGTGGCCCATGACCAAACCCCCTTGCCTAAGCCTACGTTTCATAAGGTGGACACTTTCACGGCTTCAGAGGCTCCTCCTCTTCCTGTGGCTTATTACCGCTACATGGAGAAGTCAGGGGAAGAGCTGGACAACGAAGCTGAGTATGACATGGATGAGGAGGACATGGCTTGGCTAGAGATGGTCAATCAAAAGCGTGTGTCCGATGGACACGCTTCAGTCCCCCCTGATACGTTCGAGTTACTGATTGACCGACTTGAGCGCGAATCCATTTTGGAGTCCCGCAGCCAGACGCTGTCCCAGAGCACCATCGACGAAGATGCCTACTGTTGCGTTTGCCTCGACGACGAGTGTCTCAACAGCAACGTCATCCTGTTCTGCGACATCTGCAACCTTGCCGTGCACCAGGAATGTTATGGGGTGCCTTACATCCCTGAGGGCCAGTGGCTGTGCAGGTGCTGTCTGCAGTCCCCGTCGCGTCCCATCGATTGCGTCCTCTGCCCCAATCGGGGAGGTGCATTCAAGCAAACCAGCGACGGAAGCTGGGCCCACGTCATCTGTGCCATATGGATCCCTGAAGTGTGCTTTGCCAACACTGTGTTCCTGGAGCCTGTGGAGGGAGTGAAGAACATTCCTCCTGCGCGATGGAAGCTCACCTGTTACCTGTGCAAACAGAAAGGCAGGGGGGCGTCTATTCAGTGCCACAAAGCGAACTGCTACAGGGCGTTTCACGTCACTTGTGCCCAGAGAGCCGGGCTCTATATGAAAATCGACCCCGTGCGGGAGACTGGCGCCAATGGCACCACTTTTACTGTGAAGAAGACTGCTTATTGCGAGAACCACTCGCCTCCTGGCACGGGGACCGAGGGGGATGAAGACAACGGGTTGGTCGGGGGCAGGGGTAACAGAGGTCAGAGGTCATACACATTAGGGCCTCCGCTGCAGCAAAACCAGAATGGGCGGAAAAAAGGTTCAGCCGCACAACAGAGGAAAACGCAGAAGAATCCGACAGGGACCTCGCGGAAGAAGGGAGTGCCGCTCCTGCTGGTGCCGCAGATACCGTCCTTTCGGTAAATGTTTTTGTCTGTTATGCCTAGTCTTTTGATCTTACCTTACTGTAAACATGTAGAAGAACCTTATCTTCACTTTATATTTGGTCAGTGTGGAAGTGACTTAATTCTAAAATCAGCATCAAATTGAATTGGTACTGTTTATCTTCCTAAAACACAGTCTAGGCTGGAAAATAATGTTAAACAATAATAGCTTTTAAGGCTACTGTTTTAGGAGTTTGGGGTCAGTAAGTTTTTTTTTTTTATTTTTTTTTTTAAAGAAATTCATACTTTTATTCAGTAAGGATGCATTAAATTGATAAAAAGTGACAGCAAATACTTTTACATTGTAACAACAAATTTCTATTGAAATAAATGCTGCTTTATATTATAATAATATTTTACAGTATTACTATTTTTACTTTATTTTTGATCAAGCATAAGAAACTTCTTTCAAAAACATTTTTAAAAAAAAACCTTAACCCTAAGCTTTTGGTTGGTCCTTTTTGATTGGCTCTTGGTAAAAATGTTATGGCAATAATGGCAAACAAATATATACTTAAAGCATTATTATTGGGATACATCAAGATGCTTTTGAGGATGAACTTGACCTTCAGGCCCTGCCTTAAAAAATTGGATACAGACATATTTCAAAGTCCTTTATGAGCGCGTCTAGGTCTAGATCTGTTTTAGTATTGAACACCTGCTTTTTATAATCCTAATGGATAAAATGAACATAATTAGATATCCTGTGTTACTTTAGAAATGTGTTACATTACAGATGAGAAACAGGTTGTGTATGTTTCATGTAGAATTTAACAATTAGCCTTTATGATATCTTTTAAATAGGCTCAACAAGATTTGCACAGGGGTTTCTGTTGAAAGGAAGAATCAGTTTATGCAGAGGCTCCACAATTACTGGCTGCTAAAGCGTCACTCTCGTAATGGAGTGCCGCTCATCCGCCGGCTCCATTCTCATCAACAGGCTCAGAAGTCAGAGCAGGTTAGTGTGCTGTAACACATTACGCTTTTATTGACAGTAAAGAGTGTAAATAATGGGTTCGCCAACTGTTAATAACCAAGCCCACACAGAATCTGTGCCAGCAGAAAGTGCTGCCGATTTCTACAAATTTGCAGCACTCGTCATTCACACTTTCTCTGCCCCATGTTTGTTTGTTTATTACATATGGCTAATTTGATCATGTTTTCAAATCTTTTCTGCAGAATTCTGCATAGGACAAAAGTATTACTTACTGAGTGTGTTAAAAGACCTCAGATTGCTTGTATTGCTCAGATGCATTACATTCACAGATTTTTTTTATTTTCATTTTTAGAGAGAGCCAGATGCAAAGTTGCAGGCTGTCAGAGAAGAGCTAAAGTACTGGCAGAAGCTTCGTCAGGACCTGGAAAAAGCTCGACTTCTTATTGAGCTCATAAGAAAGAGGGAGAGACTTAAAAGAGAACAGGTGACACAGATCCATTCATGTCTGTAATGTTCTTTTGTTACATTGTCAAGGCCCTGTTCTCTGCAAACCATCACTTATTGCCAGAACAGGCCTGAGGTAATTACTAATTCACAGCATCGGTTTAATTTGGCTCTCTTTTCTGGTAAGATGAAACTTCAGCAGGCTGTGCTGGAGCTGCAGCTCACCCCAGCACTGGTGTTTCTGCGCTCTACACTGGAGCAGCTGCAGGAGAAAGACACTGATCATATTTTCACCTCACCGGTCAGTTTGAAGGAGGTGAGGAAATAACACAGTTTTTTAAATTTCCTTTCATTTAGCCGTGTTAAGAGAGCATTTTAAGAGAGCAAGGAAAATCCTTTTTAATGTTTTCCCAGGTTCCAGACTATCTGGAGTTTGTTTCTGAGCCGATGGACTTCTCTACAATGCACGACAAGCTGGAGGCCCATAAATACTCATCGGTGGCTGACTTGGAAAGTGATTTCAATCTCATGATATCCAACTGTCTGAGATACAACTCCAATGACACAGTGTTCCACAAAGCTGCCATGCAACTTCGGGAGGTGGGCGGAGCTGTTCTGAGACATGCCCAACTTCAGGCTCTCAGCATAGGCCTTGATCCCAGCACAGGCATGCACCTGCCAGAAAAGGCCAGCACACACAACGCCACAGTCTCCTGGTGGGATGAAGGTAAACATTCATGTGTGCTTCTTTCAAAACCAAAAGTCCCCAAAATAGTGTATAGCCTTTTAATGACATGATTAAAACATGTAAGTTCTGTCATTGTTTGCTTGCCTTCATGTCATTTTAAAGCTTCAGAAAGGATCAAAAAACACAATAAATGTAGCCCACGATGCCTGAATATTAATCATTCAATTTTCCTTTCTATCAAATGACTTCCAGTTGACTTGCTCTTGGACCCTGAAAATCGTGTGCACATGTGTCCTGAGGAGCAGCTGAAAACCCTGCTGGACAAACTGGATCTGGTGGCATCTATGCGCACCAGCGGAGGTCGCACAAAACGCATGCGCCTGCTGCGCAGAGAAATTAACAGCCTCCGTCACAAAATCAGCCACCAGGACCGCAACTCACGACTGCTGAATGGGAAAATTAAAGGGGAAAAGATGGATTACATAACCTCCAACACAGGTAATGCAAAGTAAACAAGGTAAATCATGTCCAGAGGATGTGTAAATAAATGCCTGGAAAATGTCTGCTCTTCTCAGAATTTAATGCTATATGATTTATGTACTATATAATTTTCAGGGAAGAAAAAGTATATTTTGGATGCCACCAAAGTCTATATTTTAAGGAAGACCATTTGTGCCTCAGTAAAAAATAATAATAAAAAGATAATCGCAGCTATTTTTCATATTCGTGACTTCATATTTAGTGTTGCGACTTTATATCTGGCAATTTTACTATCAGTGTTGGTTTAGTATTATTTATAACATATTATAGCATTTTTATATGTATATTTTGAATTAGCTTTTATTCTTTTACTTTTTCATTTAGTTGTAAGTTTTAGTAATTTTATGTTTTGTTGTTTCTGTTATTTTTTTATAGTTTTTATTTAGCTTTAAATTAATCTATTTCAGTTTTACTGTGTGAGTAATTGTTACTTCAACTTAATTTCTTTCAGTTAGTTTGCCAGTTTAGTTTGTCAGTTCAGGTTTTTCATTTCATATTTTTATTTTATTTAGTTAAGAATAGAATTAGAATTCATTCTTTTTTTAGTTAAGAATATAATTAGATTTGAGTTAAGAATAACAACAAGGGTTACAATTTTTATTTTAAACTCTCACAGTTACCTTTTTTTTTTTGTTGAGGCACAAATGGGCTTCCACAATAGACCACAGCAGAAAACTTACAACCCAGTCCATCAAGTGACAGATAACGAGTTCTTAATTAAGACCTCATGAGTTATATGTAACTTTAAGTTAATCATTCATTTCTTTCCATGGTTGAAGACCTAAAGAAATCAACATCGCAAAAAGTGCAGGAACCCACTTGTCCGGCCTCTTCACCTTTACCTGGAGATGCTCCACCAAACCCGCCTATGTTCTGCCTTGAGACGGGATGGACCACCACTCCAGCAGAGTCCAATAAACCTGGCAGCAGAAAACGGAGGGCAAAAGGAAAAGAAAGAGGCCTGAAAGAAAATCATGATCAGACTTTAGAAGACGACGAGAACTTCCACACAATAGAGCAGGACCCCAGCACTCAGGAGGATGCAGTGATCAGGGTTTCCTCCACAGAGAGCCCATCAGATTCGCCCAAGATGGGTGTGGGTCGTCGGACGTCCATTCTCTTTAAGAAAGCTAAAAATGGAACCAGACTAACAAAGGACAAGCCTGTTTTATTGCAGAATGGAGTCAGCAAAGCTGAAAAAGATGTATCACCGGAGCAGACCACACCAGCCAAATTATTGTCAGCACCACCAGCCCCGAAATCGCCCCCTCCGTCCCCTCATCAGCTGAGGTCCAGAGGACTGAGTACATGCTCGGAAGGAGAAAAGGCCCACTCTTCACCTGAAGAAAACGGTACTGGAATATCTTTACTGAGGCAATTACTAGGGTTGGGTATCGAGAACCGGTTCCATTTTAGAACCGGTTCCAAATTTCCAATAATCGGGTATTTGATAAGACATTTGCATTTCGATTCCGCTTAATGATTCCCGCGTTCACATTTTAATGTGATTTTAAACTATTTAAGTGCAGGAAGGGAAAGAACTTGCACACTGTTTGCGTGCAGCGCACACATCTGAGGCACGAGCACAGAGAACAGTGGTCCCAATGCAGGTTCCCGACCCATGTCCATTCTGTTCAGTGAACTGTTCCATGCATTTCCACAAAGGTTGTTCCGGGCCAGAACTGACTTCTCTTTCACATTTATCGACCAGTATGCATGAAATACGTCAGTATATCATCATAAACACAGCTGTTTTTTTGTCTTAAGTGAACGTAAACCGATGAGAAAGAAAACGCATGTGTAACAGTATTTTTAGATCTATGTGTGTTCGGTGTTAAAGAGACAGCCGTCTAATAAACGTGCTGCCTATCATTAATGTTAATCAAAGAACAAAAGAAAATCATTAACTGACTGAATATCTTTCGTAAATTTAATGAGGATTAATCAATATTTTATTTATGAAAAGAAAACTATACAGTGTTTTTAAACTTTTGATTTAAATTTCTGTACCTGACATATTTGTTCAGTTTTATTTATTTATGCTATTGCTAATTAATTTGTTTACTTGTCTTTAACAATTTAATGTTTGGAATTTATATTAGTCTAGTTGTTTTTTTCTGTGGTATTTTTTTGATAAAACCATAGACATAAAACAGAATAAATATGTTTGACATCTAAATATTTGACTTAAAATTTGTTTAATGGATTTTTTTATCTTATTGGAATCGGAATTAGGAATCGATAAGAATCGGAATCGATAAGCAGAATCGGAACCGGAATCGGAATCGATCAAATTCAAACGATACCCAACCCTAGCGATTACTCAAGTTTATTGAGCAGTGATTTAAGTGCTATCCACCACGATGTGTTTAATATGCTAAAGTGCTCTAATGCTCTTTATTTAGGCATCACAAATGGACTCAAGAGACACAGCGGCAACTCATTAGATTCAGAAAGCTGCACTCCCACCTTCCCAGTGCACAGGTAATGGATGCTGTTGGCGTGCTTTGAATGCTGTCACTAGGGTCCCAGTTTAGATTCGATGTTAACATCTGTCTGCAGTGATCTGATCCGCCTTGACAGACCACTGATTGAGGGTTTTTTATTTCAAATATATGCTGTTCTTTCGAACCCTGAATCCTGAAAAAATGTATCACAGTTTTCCAAAAAAAATGTCAATATCGCTAATATTGAGAAATGTTTCTTGAGCAGAAAATCAACATATTAGAATGATTTCTGAAGGATCAAGTGACACTGACGACTGGAGTAATGGATGCTAAAAATTCCGGTTTGTAGAACAAGAATAAATTACATTTTAAACTATATATTAAAATAGAAGACAGTTATTTCACAATATTACTGTTTAACTTTTCAACACTAGTGTACATTAAAAGTAAAGAAATCACTGCACAGCAAAATATAATTTTTCCCCTCATCATTTGAAATGTAGTCTCATTACAAACATGCCATTTCAATTGCCATAATATTTTGCACCAATTTACCTGAAAGTGATAGTTTTGTTCTTTTTAACACAACACTTGCAAATTAAGAGAGGTGTTTTACAAACATGAATGGCCTAAAAAAATTTAAGTGAAATTGTATCATTTCTACATTTAATTTATACTTTAGAAATACTTTAAATAGATTTTTATATATGTTTATGCTCATGATTGCTTGCTGAATATAACATGTATCCACCTTAAATAAGTGTGCACATTTTATATTTGAATTTTTTTTTATGCAGCAATCCAAAATTCACATATGGAAACCAGTTATATGACTGTTTTTTTACACCTGTAATTAGCACTGCCCTCTTGAGATTGGATCACCTGACACCTGATGTTAAAACCAGGTGTTCAAGGTGTGCCTGTTACAAGAGCTTTGCATTTTAAAAACGTATGTCTTCTAATGTTTTCTGCAGTTCCTCACCTCCAAAACAAAGTCGTGGTAAACCAGCTCTCAGCAAAGTTCCTGTTGGTGAGGAGGACAATGGAGTTTCTAATGCAAGTGAGTACAACAAATACCTTTAAACGTATATCGCTCTTCTTTCATTCATTTTGCTCAGCTATCATTGTCTTTACTTCTGTAGGCAAAGAAACTTCTCAGAATGATGAGATGGAACCTCTTACCTTGGTTTGGGCAAAATGTCGTGGATACCCCTCATACCCTGCAATGGTAAGGATCGCATGGTGTTGAATATATACATGAGACACTTGAATATATGTATATCCAGCCTATCCTAGCCTAAAGTAATGATGCTTTTCAACAGATTGTCAATCCTAATATGCCCCGGGAAGGAATTCTTCACAACGGCATTCCCATCCCAGTGCCTCCAGCAGATGTTTTGGATCTGGGTAAACGAAGACAGGAGGAGACCGAGGAGAAGCTCTTTCTTGTGCTGTTTTTTGATACAAAACGAACCTGGTAAGGAGAAACATACACTTCATGAAACATATTTCAAAGTCTGTTATAGGTGTACTAAAGTCACTGTTTTATTATTAATTGACAATCAGGCAGTGGCTGCCGTTGGACAAGCTCCATCCCATGGGCATTGACGACACTGTAGACAGGCTGCGTCTGATGGAGGGCAAGAAACCGAATGTGCGGAAGTCAGTACACATGGCATATGACAGGGCGATGACACACCTGAGCCACGTGAAGGAAAACTCAACCTTTAACCCCTCAAATTTTATATAAAAGACTTCTATTAAATGTTTGTCTAAACTGACTGTAGGATACCAATGAAGGTACGTTCATAACATTCAGATGTTTATTGGTTTTTATACCCGTGACAGGCAGATTCATTAGCTCTTTTTTTAATTTAATGTTTTCCTACCCTCCATAACTCAAGGCACATCATAAATCAAACCTGGTTAACTTTTAACGTTCTCATTGAACCAAGAGCTTAAGAATGTGTTAAATTCACTTATTGTAATTGCACTTATTTCTGTATGTTGAAATGTTTTGTCCATTTTTGGCCGTTTTCTTGAATGTGAGGTGATAGTATCACTTATGTTGCCAATGCAGTGCAGTGTTTGGGCAGTACAATTCAGGAACTTTGTGCTAGAATGCATTTTGTAACTGTTTACTTGGATACCTGGATACCTGGACTTAGGATGTGCACAAAAAAGTTCTCTTGCCTTTAGAGCTGCTGGTTAATCATTCTAGCGTGGTCATATATGCTTTTCGTCTTTATCAGATTCCAACTTCTGAGCGTCTGGTGTTTTACTACCATGGCGGTTTTAACCTACTGTGAGGTGCCACTAAATTAAAATATTTCTTTGGCACTGCTTACACGAGCATCTATTTTGTCTCTTTTTTAAGTTAACATGTGCCCTTTATTTTAAAGAAAGGCTGTGTTTGTTAAAAAGCTTGTAATTGTGGGTGGCGATCACTGTGTAAATATAAATGCATGGATGTAGAAAATATGCACAGATGTGTTTTTAAAATCTGAAATGTAAATTAACGACAAACTTTGTACATGTCATTTTAATTTATTTGGAGTGGTTATGGAAAAGTTATTTAATAGCTATTGAGAAGGTTTAATTTAACAGCTCTGTAGAGCTTTATATTGTTCAGAAGGCATTACTGCTTTAATGCAATTGTTCCTTAGTGGTCTACAGTGAGAGAACATTATAGAGTAAAATACTATGTAGTCTCTTAGCTCATGTACGCAGAGTAAAAGAGAAATGTGTTTTTTAAAGCCTGTGGAAAAAGCTAATAGTACCAAACAAAAAATGTCTGACAGTATTTTCTCAAACGAGAAATAAAAACACTGTTGAGCTTACGTTATCCTGTCATCTGTTTACAAGTTGAACTTGAGCAATACGTCTTGATCATGCACTCAGACTAAATTTAGCGTTCACGTCAGTAAATGAGATTTCAAAATACATGTATTTTGAGCAACCTCAGATTTATTACAGCACCAATATATTATTCCTCTTGAATACAAATGTTTTTTCCAGAAAAAACTAAATCCAAATATCATACATTGAGGATTTTCCTGTTATGCCCAGTGGTTTAAAACAAACATATTTTGGAGGTCTTGATCTTGACAGCATCATGCCAGAGGAATAAATGTCACGATTCATGACTGGCATGTCAAACAGGAAGCAAACAAATATATACAACAGTAAACCACACATGCTGTGCGGTAACCTAACTGAGACAGAAATGAAAGTACATTAATCCCATAGTAAAGACAGAATTTTATGATCTGGTGATATGTTACATCATGATATTTTCTTTCATTAAAATGGAGCAAGGTTTGGTCTGTTCAGTTTCAAGTAGAAAACCATATAAGACAAAAAGGCAAAGAAAACCTCTAAAAGAATACATCACAAGAAAGAACAAAGGTGCAATGTGACAATGCACAGCTCAAGCAGCCATGCTAAATTAAAGACTTTGTCAGAAAGCGGTTTAGACCATGATGAACAGCTCATCACTGGGAAACCAGATTTGATCTGTTAATTTAATAGCATCTAATCTATATGCAATTCAATTTTACTATAAAGTAAAAATCCAGTTATAGCTTCAATAATTGTTCACTGCCACCAGTTGAGAAGGAAAAAATCCCATTTTATTGGGCCTTTACTATGAAAAGCTCAAAATGTTCTGGAATAAAAGGATCACAAAATGTGATTTGTTTTTCTTCCACATAAAATCAGATCCAGTCCAAGATGAATTGTCAAAGACAAAAAAAAGCAGCAGCTTTACATAACTTATTGACCCACGGTAGATTAGGATCTTTTGGTTGAATCATCTCCATTGTTTTACTAAACTGAGTTAAGTGTGAATGCAGAGATGCACGTCCTGCTATTTTAGTGGCTATCGCAGTGGGTCAGGTCTGGTCAGTGTGCATCTGAAACCAAAGCAAACGGTCAGCAGATGAAGGCAATCTTGTAAACGACCAAGAAATCATACATCTGATTCAATTGGACTCTTACCTCCTTTAGAGCTCCTACTGGGGTTAGGGGTGGTGGAGTATTTTGGAGGGTATCGGATAAACAGACGGTCTTCCTCCTTCTTGATCCAGCGCAGCAGTTTAGTGATGGCATTGATGCCACAGGTTTTCGTGACAAGGGGACTGAAGCACGTATACAACTCGAATTTGCTTGTGACCTGGAATGAGAAAAATTAAAGGAATAGTTCAGCCAAAATTTGCTAAAAAAAAAAAAAAGCTCCTCCCATTCAGGTCATCCGATTTGGAGCAATTTAGATGCTCTGCAGTGAATGGGTGCCGTCAGAATGAGAGTCTAAACAGCTGATCAAAACATCACAATAATCCACAAGTAATCCAAACAGTGCTTGATCTTTGACCAACAGTTTGAAGCTAAAAACATCTCAATGATGGAGTTGTTTTTTTTAACAAACCTGTATCTTTTCAATTCACAATACATTAATTGATGGACTGGAGACTACTTGTGGATTATTGTAGTTTTTATCAACTGTTTGGACTGTTTTCACTGCAGAGGAGACTACTTGTGGATTATTGTGGTTTTTATCAGCTGTTTGGACTGTTTTCACTGCAGAGGATCCATTGGTGAGCAAGTGCTGTAATGCTAAATGAAGAAACAAACTCATCTACATTTTGGATGGCCTGAAGGTGAGTACGTTTTCAGGAAATTTTCATTTTTGGGTGAACTGTTCCTTTAAATTGCTTTGGGCAACACGTAATTAACCTGAGAATATTACAAAGCAACTCCATTTGGAGCAAGGTCAGGATCCTCATTTGCATAATCTGCATTTGCAAATTTTGAGTGCTGCTCAGAGGCCTTGAAGGTAACTCGATCTTTCAAGGTCCGCGCGGAGAGCGTGTGAAAGCGCCAGGTGAGATAGAAAGCATGTTTTGCTCTCGGAGGACTGGGGACAGATGCGCGTGACAGCAGTTATCATTCACATACCCAGGCCAGCAGAGTCTCACGTTCGGCCACGTGGTAGATGAGCTTGAGGGGGCGTGAGGTGCTGTGGATTCGGCCGTGCATGTCTCTGTACAGGTCCAGGAGTCTCATCTGCTCCTCCTCACTGCTGTACGGCGCTTCCATCTCTGGGCTGCGGCAAACCCATGAGACACATTATATTTTGCATGAAGAAAATTATGACTTTTTACCATGTAACATTATTTTAATGACGATTTAGCACATTTTTAAAAATTATTTATGTTGACAAAATATTATAGAATTTTAATATCTGCATTTTTCAGATATCAGCCATAACATGAAAATAATTATCAGCTTATTATTATTGGCTAGAATTTTAATACTGGTGCATCCCTGTTTTTTCTTCTTGTTTATATACAGTAAATACACACAAAAAAAATTTGCAGTCACAAAAACTTTTAACCTAAATCAGCCAAAATTTAAAGGGGTCATATGATGCGATTTCAATTTTTCCTTTCTCTTTGGAGTGTTACAAGCTCTTGGTGCATAAATTAGTTCTGTAAAGTTGCAAAGACTAAAGTCTCAAATCCAAAGAGATATTCTTTATAAAAGTTAAGAGTCAACCACGCCTACCTAAAACGGCTCGTTCTAACACGCCCCCACATATCTACCTCACTATGTGGGAAGATTTGCATAACGCCGCCCAAATGTTCACGCAAAGAAAGAAGGCGTAACTTTTATTCTCACTGTAGTATTGTTGACGCAGCAGCCATGTCGTGAAGACGCTGTGTGTTTCGTTGTGAAAGCGAAACTACTTTGTTTGGCTTTCCAAAAATGGACACGACTAGAGCCCGACCGATATGGGTTTTTTTGGGGCTGATACCGATATTAGGGAGTAAAAGAGTGCACTGAACAGTAAAGTTGAAGTTTATTCAACTTTAATTCAATTAAATTCAATTCAACTTTATTCCGTTGAAGTTTATTTCACTTCGGAACTAATGTGTTTTTTGAACCTTAAACCGCATAAACATTTCACTACACCAAATGTTCTTTTTAGCAACATCATATGACCCCTTTAAGGCAACAGTTTGTTTTGAAAAAAATTTGTGAATGAGACTTTTTGCATCAGTTTTCTATTCATCAAAGGATTCTGGAAAAAATCTATCACAGTTTTAACAATAAAAATTAGGAACCGAACTAAAAAAAATCATAATCATAATAATATAAATTCTTTTTATTTTGGGAAGAAGTGAGCTGGACAGGTTTTGTGATATCCTCAAATGACTCACCTGGTGAACTGTGTTAGCTGGCGATGGTTGTCGGGCACATCAAAAGGCTTGTACATGAAATGCCTGAGGTCAGACACTCCCACCTGACTAACGCTGTACGAATGAGCTTTCGCTATGGAGTTGAGCGCATTCTGCGTTTGCATAGCCTCCTCGATCTTCCTCTTACACTCGGCCACCGAATAAAACGCCTCTTTATCAGTGGAGAGAAGAACCAGACAAACAGTACATTCAGGAGGGTCCAGATAAGAGATGTACGCATAAAAGTAACAGTCAGGGTTAAAACTGGGCAGGCAGATGGGCGTCCAGATCTCCCCAGCCTGGAAGGCGGACGAGGCACCGATGAGGTTCAGAAGCAGGTGGAGGTCAGCAGGCTCCAGTCGGGCATCGTCGATGACCATCTTCTCTTGCACTATAGTGAGCAGCTGGTTCTTGGCTATGAGGATGGAGAAGACCAGGTTGGGTGTGATGGCCTTCTGGAGAATCTGACTGAGGGAGTCCCTGAGAGACGAGGCCAAGGGGAGACAGTGCACGGCGGAGAGTAAGAAGCTGGGGTCTGAGTCCACAAGGTTAAGGAGGCCGTCGAGGATCTTCTCCGAGCCGGCCAGCAGGCGACGCAGATCGTAGTTCTTCTTGTGCTCGAAGATGCGGGTGATGCTGGCCTGCGTGAGCATGCTGACGATCTGGTTGTAGACGTAGAGCAGTTCATTACGGAGCTGCTGCTCTGATTGACGGCTGCTGGAGACGGACACCAGCACCAGAGGACCCTGCTGCATGAACACAACCGTGTGCTCATCTATCAGGAGAGAAGAGACCAGTTTAAGTTATTTAAGCATGATTATTCATTACTTAGGTATATGATTAATTGTTCTCAGGTCTAACACAGCAATTATGCAAGAATTTTTACAAAATTTGTGTATGTAAACAATATACACTAACACTACCATTCAAAAGTTTGGAGTCAGTAAGAGTTTTTTTTAAAGGAATATGTTTATTCAATAAGGACACATTCATTAAAGTAATCAAAAGTTTCAGTAAAGACATTTAAAATATTAAAATGCTTTTCTATTTTAAATAATTGCTGCTTTTTTCTATTTATCAAAGAATCCTGAAAAAAATGACCATGATTCCCACAAAAATACTAAGCAGCACAAATTTTGTCAACATTGATAATAATATTTCTTAAGAAATCAAATCAGCATATTAAAATGATGAATGGAGTAATGCTGGTGAAAATTCAGCTTTGCCATCAGAGCAATAAATTACCTTTTAAAATATATTAAAACAGAAAATAGTTATTTTAAATTGTAATAATATTTCACAATATTACCTTTTACATTTTTAATCAAATAAATGCAGCCTTGGTGAGTGTAACATTTTTTTCTATATACGTCTAAAATCTGACAAAACAGACTTTTGAACATAAGTGCATTTTTATTACATTAAACATATTATAGAATAGAAAAAAAGTACATTAAAACAACAGCTTATTATTTTTAAAAGTTGGTAAATTGAGTTGAATATAACCAATAATTGTCAACAAAATACTAATGGAAAAAAATATTAATTGTTCAACCAAATTGATTTAAAGAATTAAAAATAAAATAAAAATAAAAATATTGAAAAACTATGGGCTACATGAAAAATCAGATCAATGAAATTAAATTAAACACTAAAAGATATTGAGTTGCGATGTCAGAGGATATTAGAAGGAGACTGAGCTCAAGACTGGTCATCAATTTTTTTAGCTGTTTTCTGAGAGGACATTTATGAGTAAATTAAAGCATGCAATTTTCACTTCACAGAGTCTTTGGGACAATCTTTCCTAAGTCACTTACCGGAGTAGACGGAGCGAATGATGTTGTCTCCACTTTGAACGAAGGACACCAGGGCCATCATCACTCCCATGGTGGAGGACAGGGCCTCCTCACTTCCATATCGGGAGTAGATGGGCTTCCCAGCCTCGCTCAGCACAAATACATGCTTCCTGTGCTGTCTCCAACTCTCCGCCGTCACATCCTCGTTCCTGTGCGAGGGAGGTCCCAGAGGTGAGCCGGTCTCGGATAGAGGGGACGAGTCTCCTTTCATACCAATTCCCTGCTCTTCCATCTTACCCCGGGCTAACATGGTTACGACAAACTCACCCGAGTCATCGTGGCCATTGTCGGCTAATGCAGAGTCCTCAGACGCCTTCCCAGAATCAGTCTCCGAAGCCCCGGCGCACAGAGACCGGTCTTCATCAATGTGGAGCTTCTGCATATCTGTTAAAAGCTCTTGTGGCTGGCTGCTCCCTATTGATGTAGGGTCTGCTGACACCAAGAGCCCCTCTGGGTCTGAAGGCATCCTGTGATCTTCATTCACACAATGGTTTTCTGATGGGACGTCACTATCTGAGTAAGCAACATCTGGAAAGCAAAGTAAAATCAGGGCTGTAAAATCAGCATGTTAGCCACTCTAACGCAAGTTGTAACGCGGCAAAACATTACCTGTCTGATCAAGACATTGCGGAAGGATGGATGGATCACATATCTTCACCTCCTCCATATTCCCTTGACTCTCTTGACTCCTCTGATCCATGTCAACATGCAAACAGCTGAATTCAAAATGAGAACGTGACTTAATAACACCCAGTCAAATGACAAATATATCAGTAAAGCAATATAATTAATGAAGGTTCGTACTTAGTGTACAAAAGTGAAGTCTTAAAGCCGTTTAATCTGATTACTGCTGTTATCCCATATCTGCACCGCTCGTGGAGTTTAAACACCGTAACGCACGTCTTCTGATGCCGAAATTTTAACAACGATGAATGACTATCGATCGCGATATTTAAATAATACGAACTGGTTCAAATCACAGTTATTAAGCAGATTACAGGACAGTAACTTCAGCTAGTCTACGTTATTTATGGGAAAAGCTCACGATCTCCCCCCATAAATGACTCCTCTCGTGAATTGATTCACTACTCGTCTTAATCACATTCATGTCTGACTGAATAAATTATTAACGACAAATCAAAACCAAAACCATCTTTAGCTTTCGCTCTGCGAAACTGACTCAGCCACCGGTGCTCCAGGAAGCTTGACGTTAAAAACGATGCAAAACAAATACCCACAACCACTTCCGGTTGACTTGTTTCAAAATACAAGTCCATAATGAAATATACGGTCAAGTATTTAATTATCAGGTGTTTTCATTATTTGAGCAGAATAAATTATATTAACTAGTATAAGAATGTTAAAAAGGGCCCATTTTAAATTTTTCAATATCGACCAATGCAGTACAGCAAGCTCCAGGTTTTGGTTATTTAAAGATGAACAATAAACAATTCAAATTGCTCCAATGTTTGTAAACTGTCCAGAAGTTTTTAGTGGAAAATTGAGGCTCCATTAGTTAATACAAGACATCTAACTAACATCATAACATGCTATATATCACATATCCATATCTCTTTGAGTAAAGTACAAATTGTACATAATATTTATATTGTGTAGCTATATAAATTTAACATTTATAAATTGTTTGTTTGTGTGTGTGTGTGTGTGTGTGTGTGTGTGTGACTAGTGAATATATAGATATCTTACACGCTTGCTCACACACTGTAGCGTATAGTAAATTATAGTGTTGTCTCTCACACTTCTTATTACAGTCAGACACTGACTGAGTTTTTGTGCTTTTGCCTTTATAATTATTTAATTGACCAGGTGCTGTCCATTCCCTCGTTACTTCAAGACAAATGAAGCAGATTAAAGATTTGGTGTTGATATGAGGTATCAAACTGGTAGTGATGGGAAACCGAGGCTTTCTGAACTCGAAGCTTTCAATACAATGCACATTAGCGACATCTGGTGGTCGGACTTGTTTTCTAGGAACCAGTTAGAAACCTAGGTGTGCTATTTGATAGCAATCTTTCCTTTGAAAGCCACGTTTCTAGCATTTGTAAAACTGCATTTTTCCATCTCAGAAATATATCTAAATTACGACCTATGCTGTCAATGTCAAATGCAGAAATGTTAATTCATGCGTTCATGACCTCAAGGTTAGATTATTGTAACGCTTTATTGGGTGGTTGTTCTGCACACTTAATAAACAAACTCCAGCTGGTCCAAATTGCAGCAGCTAGAGTTCTTCCTAGAACCAGGAAGTATGACCATATTAGCCCGGTTCTGTCAACACTGCACTGGCTCCCTATTAAACATTGTATAGATTTTAAAATCTTGCTTATTACTTATAAAGCCCTGAATGGTAAGTTTAGCACCTCAGTATTTGAACGAGCTCTTATTGCATTACAGTCCTCCACGTCCACTGCGTTCTCAAAACTCTGGCCATTTGATAATACCTAGAATATCAAAATCAACTGCGGGCGGCAGATCCTTTTCCTATTTAGCGCCCAAACTCTGGAATAACCTACCTAACATTGTTCGGGAGGCAGACACACTCTGTCAGTTTAAATCTAGATTAAAGACCAATCTCTTTAACCTGGCTTACACATAACACAAACACATTTCTAATATTCAAATCCGTTAAAGGATTTTAGGCTGCATTAATTAGGTCAACCGGAACCGGGAACACTTCCCATAACACCAGATGTACTTGCTACATCGTTAGAAGAATGGCATCTACGCTAATATTAGTCTGTTTCTCTC
>NW_015662167.1:1776888-1809771 GCF_001515625.1 Sinocyclocheilus rhinocerous | reverse complement strand
TTTTGTGTGCCATATGCATCAGACGTTCAGCCAACGGTCCAAGGGCGTGACGTCTGAGGCTATATAAAAATAAAGTCAACTTGACTAGGTTAAAGGGGACATAACACACAGTTTTGACCAATCTCATGTTAATCTTGAATACCTATAGTGTAGTATTGCATCATTCACATCTCCGAAGAGTCTTCAGTTTTATCAGATTTATAAAAGAAAGATACAGCTTGCGATTCTCTCCGAAAACAGCCAAGCTCCTGGAGGCGAGCCGTGGGTGGAGCTGAAGAGTCGCGATCACTTACACTTACTAACAATCACAGACATTTGTGATGTCATCATCCAGCTCAGTTCAGTTTAAATTGTATCTGTGCAATCAAGTCAACGATATCATTTCCAGCGATATCCAGCGATATCGTTGACTTGATTGCAAAGATACTATTTAAACTGAACTGATGATGACATCACTGAATTCAATGGTGAACTGACTTTTACTGAAAATTGAGTGTTTGCTATTATCATTTTGCATTATTGACAATATTTTCCTAATTAATGCTGTACAGTTGCTTTGACACAATCTGTATTGTTAAAAGCGCTATATAAATAAAGGTGACTTGACTTTTAAACCATATCTGACAAATCATCGTGGAACAAAGAATGGTTTGAAAAAGCATGAGGCCAAACAAAGCTTCGGAAGCCTGTGGCATACAAGAGTAGAATCAACCTGGGATCAGTACAATTCTATCTAATCTGATATAATCTCATCTAAATTAATTTGTGCCAATGAGACCGCAACTCGTGTCATGTAGCCTATAGCTTGATCAACGGATTCACATATTGATCAATAATATAAAATACACAAAATATGTGATCATAATTAATAATTGACCTGGGTAGTTGAAAAAAAATATTTTGGGTGAGGTTACCCTTATGTTCTGTTAGGGGTCTCTGAGACCCCAGCTATAAAACCATGATTAAATGTCCTACTGACGGCCCTCGAAGTGACTGAATAATCATTTTCCTTTTATTATGCATCAGGTGGGATCTTGAAGCGGCAATTTTTTCGCATGACGTTCAAAGCTTCAAATGTCATCAATCAGGTGTGTTGCTCAGTCCACGGTTTTCCCGCGGAATTGGGCTACTTTTAAGCCCTGTTCAGACTACACGATTTTTTTGTCGGTTACGACAGTCACCGTGTCAGATTATGCTATTTTGACTCATAAAATCTTGTCGTGTCCTGAACAAGAAACATGTCAGACTATATGATGCTACCTGACCATTCATCGCATGCCGTCATTAACAACATGCGTGCTGTCATCAATAGCGCAAGACAAGACAGAAGGTGCTATGACCGTAAACAAACAATTGGCTAGCAAACAGCGTGTTTTTCCCTGTCTTGTCAGAAAAGCCCAAAAAAGAAAGAAAACCTGGCAATGGACACAAATCTGGATGGCATGAAGAGGATGGTATGGACTCTCAAAGAGAACTTTTTTTACTGTGTCGCGGTAGTCCCATCATAAATGCAGGAGTATTGTTGTCGTAGCTCCACAAACATTTTCCTGCATTGTAAAATTACACTTAGCAGGACTGATACCATTGTCTCCCTTTCATTTCGGCATGTTTTAAAGCTTGTACAAAGGCGCTTCTGTGCTCCTATTGGCCAGTGTCATAGCAGTGATGGAACTTGTCGTGTACGACGGGGAAAAAAAATTAAATATGCTAGTCTTTCTGTGTTGATGTCGTGAAGCATCGCAGAGGTGTCCTGCACTATGACACACTACACGAGATGAAACGATTGAATTGTGCGTCCCAATGCCCATTGTCGTATACGAATCCCCACGATACCCTACGTCAAGCAGATCTTGGCAAAATCAGGCTAAAATCTTGTAGTCTGAACGGGGCTTAACACTATTGCCGCGGGTTGTTTTTCACGTCCGCGGGTTGAAGCGACCCAATAACATGATATTTATCCCCAGGAATGCGAATTTTACCAGGGGAACCCCACCAAAAACGTGTACTTAATGAAAATTCTTTAACATAGTTTGGTTAAAATTTCTCAATGGTAGTGTAAAACAACACCGTTTTTACCCTGTCAAAAACAGCTCTTTTCAGAGCAAGCTGTTTTCTTGCATGCTGCTTTAAATGCAAATGAGCTCTGCTGACCGCGCCCCTTTCTTCCTAGCCGCTCTCTGAGAGACGGTAAACGTTAGCCACATTCATCGTGAAACTTGCTAATAGGGGGGTGCATTCCCTTCAGAAACAAAGGTAATCCACTGCGTCTACAGCGGCTTAGATTTCGGGAGTAAATGGCAACTGTTATGTTCATTATTACATCCAACAACAGAACACTTCAACCGCTTCGGAGACATTCTTGTCTACATCTGCTCCAGCGGTGAAACAATGGCGGATTGATGACAGCTCACTCAGGGCGGGTCTAAGGTAAAACGCCAGTCCAGTCTGTGCTGAAATGCTAATGTCAATCAAACAATCGTGGGAGGGCCTGGGTCTGTGTGACATCACACAGACAGGCATCTGAGATCGGCTCGATTTGAGAAAGGGGAAATGATTTAACGAGATAAAAAAAAAAACACTGGGTGGATCTTTATCATTATAGGGTGGTTGTGTACACACACTGCCAACACACATTTCAGTTCAAACAGCTTGTAAAAGTGCATGTGGCATCCGATGACCCCTTTAAGAAGGAATAAAGCACTGGTGAGCTCTACAACATCAAAATGCCTGGAAGACCACGGAAGACAACTAAAGTGGATGATCGCAGAATCCTTTCTTTGGTGAAGAAAAAACCCATCATAACATCAACAGAAATCAAGAATACTCTGAAGGAGGTAGGCACATCATTGTTAAAATCTACACTCAAGAGACGCATTCACGAATGTAAATACAGAGGGTTTACAACAAGGGGCAAACCACTGGTAACAGTCAAGAACGGGAAAGCAAGATTAGACTTTGCCAGAAAACATCTAAAAAAGCCTCCCATGTTCTCGAATAAGATTCTTTAGACTGATTAAACCAAGATTAACTTGTACCAAATTGAAGAGGGAAGAGAAAAGTATGGCGAAAGAAAGGAACAGCTGACGATCCAAAGCACACCACATCAAGTGTCAAACATGGTGGAGCAGTGTTATGGCATGGGCATGTATGGCTGTCAATGGAACGGGCTCACTGGTGTTTATTGATGATGTAACTGCTGATAGAAGTATGAATTCTGAGGTCTTTAAGGCTATACTCTCTGCTCACATTCAGCCAAATGCTACAAAACTGATAGGACGCAACCTCACAGTGCAGATGGATAATGACCCTAAACATACTGCGAAAGCAACTCAAGACTTTTTGAAGGCAAAGAAAAGGAATATTCTCCAAGTCAGTCGTCTGATCTCAATCCAATAGAGCATGCTTTTCAGTTACTGAAGACAAGACTGAAGGCAGAAAGACCCACAAACAAGCAGCAACTCAAGATGGCAGCAGTGAAGACCTGGCAAAGCATCTCCGGGGAGGAAAGGTGATGTCCATGGGCTCCAGACTACAGGCATTCATTGACCGCAAAGGATTTTCATCCAAGTATTAAAATTGTGCTTATATATAGACATATACGTATATGTTTATATACAATTTATAAATTTATATAGCTACACAATATTTACAATTTGTACTTTACTCAAAGAGATATACATGTGGATATGTGATATATAGTATGTTATGATGTTAGTTACATGTCTAGTATTAACTAATGAAACCTCAATTTTCACTAAAAATCTTTAAATAACCAAAACCTGCAGCTTGCAGTGCTGCATTGGTCAATATTGAAAAATTAGGGGGGGGAAAGCAAAACATTTTCAGCATTTTTAAACTAATTAGTATAATTTATTCTGCTCAAATAATGAAAACACCTGATCATAATAAACAGTTGAGATTATATTTTTAATATTAATTTTACAATGTTTATTTAAACATGCCTAACTAGGTCCATGAAGCTTAATGAAATTAAGGAAAATGAGTTAGCCCAAAAAAAAAAATAATACAGTGGTATTTATAAAGAGGGGAGAGGAAGAAACATTGGAAGGTGTTGAAATATAGAAATGCAGCTTTTCTGTGGTTTGTGCTGCAAGTTGTGCTGTCCAATATATCAACTGCAGTCTGGAGAAGATTCTCTGTGCATTGCATTTTTCTTCAAGCTGTCGAGGTATTCTTGTTGTGAAGCAGCCAGAACTGAGGCCAGAACGTCATCGTCTTCCCAATCTGTTAAACCTAAAAATTAAAACATCCAGCTAATTAAGTAAGCTTGTTTAAAGACACAAAGTATAGATCAACAAGCATTTATACTGAAGCACGTAATGCCTTACCGAAGGCAGTAGGTGACATCTCCTGCATTAGAGTCCTGTAGCCCAGGCTTGGGTAAAGAGACACCAGGGAAGAGTTGGCAGAAGACTGATGACTTGGACCTTGAAAAGAAGTCCAGGAAGAACCAGTTAGTAAGCAAGAAATGTGCATTAGCGTAAACAAAGAAAACATACATACATATACAGACCTGGGGCACATGGTGACGGGGGTTTGGGAAGAACCAGCGAAGCTCCAGCTGGAGAGGGAGGTTTGACAGGGGGTTCAGGGTGAGCCGGGCCTGGATGCTCTGGAGAGGGGGCAGAGCTGCGCTGGCGGGGAGACCGGCATCCCCAGTCCTCAAAGCCGCTGGATGTGGCAGCTGTGGCAGAACTGCAGGTGGCACTAGCTTTACGAGGCTGAATGGAAAAGCAGAGAGGGAAATGTTTCAAAGTCGTTTAAATTTGCTTTGATTAGGACGGCTGGGATGGTTTCATACCCGTCTTGCTTGCTTCTCTTGGTCCTGAAGCCACTGCAAGTAGGACTCACGAGCCACCTGCTCCTCAATGGCCTCATTGGTGGCCTCCCAATCTGTTGCTCTTTTTTTGTCCTCCAGCATCTGCTGCTCAATCCAAGACTCCTCAGACGTCTTAATAGCATTTTTCATGAGACACTGGTCAGCGTACTACACAGAGACAAAATAACAGATATTAAAGCAACAGTTAACCCCAAAATTAAAATGTACTCACCCTCAGGCCATTAAATATATAGATGAGTTTGTTTCTTTTTTGAAAATGATCTACATTCAGCATTACATTATGCTCATCAATGGATCTTCTGCAGTGATAAAAACATCACAAGTAATCCACACAACTCCAGTTCATCAATGAATGTCTTGTGAATTGTTTATTAGCTGTTCAACTCTCACTCTGATGGCACTGCAGAGGATCCATTAGTGAGCTAAATTTCTGAAGAAAACCCATCCACATCATGGATGGCCTGTGGGTGAGTACATTTTCATTTTCATTATTGACTGAAAAATCACTAATGAATATTACCCCTGGTTTGAAGGAAGGGAGGCCCAGCCCCACCCCAACACTAGCCTTGTAGGGATTCACTACAGAGTTATAATGGATGTTCTTGTGGTAACTGACACGTATCGGCTCATCATTATTCTCTTGGATGCCATGGAACGTGTTTATTGGCTCTGGAAAATGGGAGTTTTCAAATAAAATTAAAACATATTTCCTCTTCTATCCTAAAATATACCACTGACAGCCAATAAGTCACCAGGAATTCAACAGACATTGACTAACCTATGCCATACTGGTAAACCTCCACTGGCCGGTTGTACATTTCTGCCATGGCCTGCATCTCAATGTGGTTCCCATGACAGTTGTTCTTTCTCTTTCTGTTAATGTATGTGCTAAAGTCCTCTGTGACATAACTGGAGAAGTAATCCGCGTTTTTCGTCTGCAATGTAAGTATAAACAAAAAATCAAAACTGCACCTTGTTTGATAATTAAAAAGGGTAAAATTCACAATTCAAAGTTAACTATATTGTAAATGCAAATCATGGATGTGATTTTTCCGTATTTTCCGACCTCAGAAGAACGACCCATGTGATTCGTGTAGATCCGAGTTTTTTTTTTTTTATGGGGGTTACTGCATGATGATTGAAATCGCGCAAATGGCCTTAAGCAATTAACTAAATAAACCGCGAAAAGATTGTTTTCTAAAACATCATGGACGGAATGGTCCAGAGAGCGCTGCACGAGCTCGTGGCGCCATCTGCAGGACAGTTAAAAGCGTTCAAGTGATTCAAAGCGCCAAATGCGAGTAGAATCAGCGCTGAAACGTGTTAATTCACGGATCCAAAATTACTCGACCCGGTGACTTTTTATGAATGGCGGTGAGAATTTGAGATTGCTAGTAGTGCTGTCATAAAATTCGCAACGGTTGTGATGTAATTATATAATACTGTCATGGCCAAAAGTTTTGGCAGTGACATAAATTTTGTGATTTGCAAAGTTTGCTGCTTCAGTATTTGTAGATTATTTTTCCACATGTTTCTATGGTATACTGAAAAACTATGATAAGCATATCATAAGTTTTAAAGGCTTTTATTGGCAAAATGCTCTCACACCAACCTGCTGCCATTCCTGAGCAAGCTCTGCACTGCTGGTGACACGATTCTGTAGCTGACTCCTCGGGAGGAGACGGTCCTGACACTTGCTGGACACTCTGGTACATCCTGAAGAACTTCCTGCAGAATTTCAGTCTGTCTTTGATGCTTTTCTTGGACAGAAGTGGCTTTTTGCTGCCCTTCTTGACACCTTAGCTGGTCATTTTGTGTCAGGATCAAAAAACTGTGAATTTTTTATTTTTTTGGTGAAAAGTAAATTTTTTGGCCAATGAAGCTTTTAGCAATTATTTATAATGCATCTGATCATTACACAATAATCTAGAAACAATGTGAATGAACACCACAACAGCTTAAGCAGCAAACTTTGCAAAACACAAAATTTATGTCACTGCCCAAACTTTTGGCAATGCCTGTAGGCTGTAGTCTGATGCGCTACATGTATGCTGTTACAGTAGGCTACTGTGTTTAGTTTCGATTCACTGTTAGTGCTAGCTGCGCTGCGCTTGGTTTGAACCGCTTTAATTTGCATTTGGGAACGCAACATTCGTCATTAGAAACGTTTATAAATCTGTTGTTGTTTACAAAGAGAAGTTTCGGTGTCACATAATCCTTCAGCAATCATTCTAATATGCTGATTTGCTGCTCAAGAAACATTTCTCATTATTATCAATGTTAAAAACAGTTTTGCTGCTTAATATTTCTGTGGAGACAATGATACCACTCAAACATTTGTATAAGATTTAAAAAAGAGAAAGAAATTAATAATTTTATTCATCATGCACAGGGACGCGGGAAGTAGGGGTGCTGAGGGGGCTGCAGCACCCCCTGTTTTCACATGGTTGCAAATGCAACGCCAAGTTTGATCATTTAAATGTATTCAGTTTTAGCATTTAATAATTTATTTGTAATGATCTCTGAAATGTAAATTGTAAGTGGGCTATAATAAACCCATGTTTATCTTTATAAGCATGATTAATTTTACTTGTGATGTTTTCTATATGGGATGATTAGCCTAATCCTCATGAACACGTGACGCTAGGTATCAGACATGAACTGTAGAATGCGAACAAGATTAACTTTCCAAAATCAGCATCCAAACAACACCAGCCCCAGCACGAGCACCGACGTAAGTGAAACCCACCCCCTTCACCCAACACGGACACACACACACAGCACCCCCACCCGAAAACATCTTCCCGCGCCCCTGATCATGCATGAAAGTAATAAAAAGTGAGTGAAGATTGTGATGTTTTCTATATGGGATGATTAGCCTAATCCTCATGAACACGTGACGCTAGGTATCAGACATGAACTGTAGAATGCGAACAAGATTAACTTTCCAAAATCAGCATCGAGGTGTGCTCTGATTGGCCAGCTATCCAGTGCATTGTGATTGGCCGAATACCTCAAGCGTGTGATTGAAATGTTACGCTCCTACCATATTGTGATGCCCTGTCCGGCCGTAGTGACGAGACAAAACCATTAAAACCCATTATAAACGAGGCATTTATGCCCCCCACTGGATTGAATTATCCAATCCAGTGGGGACATAATTACGGATTATAATGACTTATACTGTCTTTTTACGTGTTGCGTTGCATCGCGCCGCGTAAACATAAAACCATGTCTGCATTTGTGATCGGAGAAATGACAAACAACAAGTGCTACTCTACACTGCCCAAATGAACATTTGGGTGGTGTTATGCAAATCTTCCCACACAGTGACGTAGACATGTGGGGGCGTGTTAGAACGAGCCGTTTTAGGTAGGCGTGGTTGACTCTTAACTTTTATAAAGAATATCTCTTTGGATTTGAGACTTTAGTCTTTGCAACTTTACAGATCTACTTTATGCACCAAGAGCTTGTAACACTCCAAAGAGAAGGGAAAAATTGAGGTCGCATCATATGACCCCTTTAAAATGATTTCCATTTAATAAATGCATTAACAAATTTAATTAATATATTTGATAAATGCAAATAAATCTTGTTCATTAAACTTTATATTTATCAAGAATTCCAAAAAAAATAAAGTGTATCACCATTTCCAAACAAAATATGAAGCAGCTAAATTGTTTTCAACATTGATAATAATCAGAAATATTTCTTGAGAGTCAAACAAATTGTAATGATTTCTAAAAGATCACGTGACACTGAAAACTGGATTAATGATGAAGAAAATTCTGCTTTGCATCACAGGAATAACATTAAGTTTTATAATATACTAAAATTGAAAACTTTTTTTTAATTTGTAATAATAATTTGTAATAATAATTTCACAATATTGCAGGTTTTTTTTTACTTTATTTTGATCAAATCAATTCAGCCTTGATGAGCAGAAGATATTTATTGCAAAATCAATAATAATTGTAATGTTTCCAAACTTTTGGCAGGTACTTTAATTATAATAACAATTCTATATACTTTACTATAATATATTATAGTACATTATTATAATATATTATATTATATTGTTATCATGATTATCAAATGCTGCTTTATTCTTTTTTTATTTTTTACAGGACAATAGTATGTATTATTACAATGTAAGACATATCTTTTAATGTGCTAAAATATATATTTTTAATAATAAGTGCTCAGGGTGTGGCTTGTGGGCATGGCTTGGGGCGTGGTCAGATTTTCCTTCTTTTTTGTCTCTAGCTGATCACATGCCTGTTAAATATTTAACTGACTCACCAAATAATCCATACACTGCTTCCGTATCACATCATGCATATCTTGGTCCCCATAGACTTGATCAGCTTTAAAAAAAAATATAAAAGCATATAAACATTAAGAAAAGCTGTATTAATATAGATAATACTAAAATAACACTGTTAAATGTCAATGAATTTTCATGACTTCCCCAGTCATTCATAATTACGTTTTAAAAATAATTGTATGCACATTGCAACTAAAAAAAGTAATCCAACAACAACAATAACAATAATAATAACAACAACAATAATAATAATACAGAAATGATAGATTTTTAAATGAAGGTTTTGATATTTTCCATGAATACTTTAGGACTGAAAAACTGATATTTGCCACAATATGGCACCTATGCACTGTAATAGCCACATGATTACATCTGCACTGCTAAACTATAATTTCAGCAAATTCAAAGCACAGCATATGTCCTAAAGGCAAACTGACTCAGCTTTCAAGTAAATAACCCCTAAATACAGGAGAGAAATATTACCGACTGCTCTGAAAAGACATGCTCCATCTTCCTTCATTTTTTTGATTTCATAGCCTTTCTTTTCCCTTAAGGCTTTCTCGAACCATTCTTCTTGCTGTAGGCCAAAAAGCAACCAGGAAAGTATATATTATAGAACAATGAGGACATTTGGAGTATTTATTCCAATCAACAAAATTGACAGTGTCCCCAACAAGTATTTGGACATAAAGATTAATAGGATAGTTGATTCAAAAATTTAGTTGATTCATGAAAACTTTCTGCCTAACATTCAGCTTCCACAGAATAATAAATGACAAGCACAGTCACCATCCAATTTCAATTTTGTTTTCATTATGTAGGGTTAGTTTTATGACGTACGTCATAATTTCAACTTATTATTTCATGAAGTCAAGTTTTTATATCATAATTGTGAGTAACGTATATCTTAAGAGAACCTCTAGGCCTATTTCTTTTCTATCAAGAATGAATGACAATAAACACGTTTACAATAATATTAATAATGAACATGTAGAGAGAATTTTAAACCTTTCTATTATGCTTTATAACAGCGCCTATGCATTTAATGCATTTTAGAGGATGAAACAACTAGCAACCTGTTCTCGTGTTGCCAAGTATCCTGCAGCATCCAGTACCTGCTCGACTGTGGCGGGGTCCACATGTTGAAATCTGGCCGCGTTCTCATACTCGTCCTCACTGTTGTTGCCTCCAGCTCCCTCCTCTGGTTCCGAGACTGGACTACCGCCTCCTCCCACTCTTCCTCCTCCACCTGTCAAACCGCTAGAGCAGACCGCCTGTCGTCTCCGCTTGCTGAGTCCGGGTCCCGAGCAGCAGCTTCCAACGCCACCTGCGCCGCAGGGCAGCTCGACGCGACCCGCGACCACAACCGAGTTCGCGCTCCCTTCGCACTGCACGACCGGTGCTCCAGCGGCAGCGGGCTGCGGAGAGGCCGGCCGCAGGCGAGCGCTCGCCTCGATCCGCCGCTCCTCTCTGGACGTTTGCGGCGTGGCCTGGCATGTCCACGGCGGAGGAGAGGCCCTGGGTCGGGACCCCGAGCGTCCTGCGAGGGGATGAGGGTGCGACTCAGAACCTCCTCGTCTGTCCGGTTCGTCCGTATGATCACCGCCACCGGCTGTGGAGGCCGGTTTCTTCTTCGGGAGGATTGTCATCGCTGGCCAGCTTGCGGCGATTTGTGTTGTTATGAGTTACACACAGAGAATAAACGGCCGTTTTTGCTTGTCTATGAACAGTTTGTTCGCTGCATGTATGGCTACACCTGTCCTAACATAATATGAGGTGTCGGTGTATTAATACAGTCGTCACAGATCGACTTTATTCCTTCGGTTTCGAGGTTTTTCTTTCGGAACAATGGCCGACCGAGAGTTTGACACAAACATCAACAAATCACAACGCGATTTTTACGTCACTTCCGACGCTTGCGCTGCTTCGTGTTGACAAATGGACTCATATAGCTCTGCACTGCCCCCTAACGCATTAACCCTTCTATTGACTTAACTGTGATTTTGACCCGTTTCCAGTAAAGAAATATCACATTAGAATCAGTATTTGTGACCGTGTAGATTCGTTTTTTATATTTAAAAACACATTTTTAAATTTTGCTTTTTTTATATTTAACTATTTAAAAATGTTAAAGGGTTAACCTAGGGTTAAATTTGACTCACATTTAAAGGAATAGTTCATCCAAAAATGAAAATTCATTAAATTCAATCATTCACTCACCCTAATGTTGTTAAAATCCTGTGTGAGTTTCTTTCTTCTGCTGAACACAAACGATATTTTGAAGAATGTTGGTAGCCAAACAATTGATGGTAGCCATTGACTTCCTTTTTTTTTCTTTTATACTATGGAAGTCGTGGGCTACTGTCAACTTTTTAGTTATCCAAATTCTTTAAAATATCTTCTTTTATGCTCAACAGAAAAAATAAAAAAATAAAAACACATATTGGTTTGGAACGCCATGAGGGTGAATTTTCCTTTTTGGCTGAACTATGCCTTTAAAGAGGTAATAAGTGTGTCTCATATTTTTCATTCACCAACACTGCTGAATTTTGATTCTGATTGGTTCACAATCATTCTATAATTGCACGGCTATGAACTAGTTCCAAGTTTGTTGACCACATTATCAATTTGCCATTTTTTTTTCAGCTATTTCTAAACACCCACATAGCATATATCAAAAGGACTAAAATCATACAGCAGTCAATCAAATTGTATAAACATGACAATCATTTTCTATCATTACATTTAATGTCTATAGAAAGCATGTTTTCTCTTTTTTGTTTGCCCAAAAATTGCTTAGAAACAGTCCAGTCCTAGTTCAACAGTGATGCTTTCATAAAGTAATAGAGGTTACTGACAATCCCCAAAGTAATAGAACCATTGTATGTGATTTTGTTTTAAAGCACTATGAGAACAAGAAACTCTCACAATCATACTGATTTCTATAGAGTAACATGATTTCTTCAATTTCCACTTAATTTGTTCAGGATTTTATTAAATAATTTTTCCAACATGCATTCAATCAATACATTTTTATTCCAGTGCTCTTTTGTATCTCTTAAATACAAAAAAAACAAGACATCCACAAAATTCATCAAGGCTAACTAAGCCCACTTAGAACCTGAGTTTACAGTAACCGCATGGTCATCATTTAATATTAACTGCTTCTTGAAGTGATACATTGAACTATAATGCATGGTCCCCCCCGCTTCACTAAGATACGAGTGACTACTCTGAAAGCCAGTTGCATGTGACAATAAAAGGATCTCAGTCTCTAAAATGTTATGATTTTAATTTAAATTAACCAATAAATACTTATCAATAGAATATATTTGGTTTAAAAACAGTATCTCTTGGTAAGCTCAAGGAAACATAAAATCTCTGATCAAAACTTTGTTGTTTCATTACAGATTGTCATTGCTTTTTCTTGATAATCTATCATTTTTAATAAATATGTTTAAGAATACAGGATATTGCCTATGAGGACTGCACACAAGACACTTAAAACATTTATTCTGAAACAAAGTTATGGCACATTTTTAAAAGCAAAGAGTGTTCACTCCAGCTGTTGAATCACATTTGATCCCAACATTGTCTCCGTATAGTCTCATTTGATCTTTTATGATATGTATTTAGGATAAGGGGATAAGGATGGAGATGACACTGAAACTGAACGTGACTCACTGATGTGTGCCTAAGTTTAAGTCCGATTTCATTTGTACACATCAGATACAAACACTTAGTCCTTCAAAAAATGCTGGTGGAAGAAATTTTCTATTGTTTTTTTTTCTCCAAAGGGACTCTGTATGGACAGTCTTCTTCATCATGAATTCATGAATCTATGATTTCATCTCAACTGGTGATGCCGTGGTTACAAGGGAAATATTAAAGGGAACAAATATTTTCAGTCTCAAAGCTGATGTGAGAGTTCCACATCACAAAGAATCCATTGATCCTCTAATTTCTGCACATGTTGTACTATTCATTTATACATTATATTAGTGTTTTTCTCACCCAGACTCTTGTATTGCAGATATAAAAAATATCAGCGCATCCTCTGGTGATCCTCATCCATTAGTGGTTGCAAAATGAATGATTTATCAAGCAGCAGTTTGCCTTGACTATTTTTCTCAGACTACTTCATTAGGATGTACACAGGCCTGAACACAGATAGCATATGTAATATTTCTGTTAATAAACAAATAAATATGTATATTTATAAAAAATATGAAAACTAATTTATTGTTTATATTATATAGTTACACAATATATATATATATATATATATATGTGTGTGTGTGTGTGTGTGTGTGTTTATGTATGCATGTATATATATATATACACACACACATATATATATATATATATATAATTATTATTATTTTTTTACCTCTTGGTCTTTATTGGGATCTATCTGGTTCAACTTTGGTCTCTCCGTTCTGCTTGTCGCTGGACTTCTGTGAGAGATGAGTGGAAACGGTGGCTGCCTGGACCACGGCTTTGAAGCTGCGCTTGCGCTTCTGAACATTCTGCTCTGGGTGGAAGATGATGACATAGACTTTGGGGATGTACAACATGCCCAGGGACACCGTGGCGCTCAAACTCATGGACACGGT
The DNA here is from genome assembly GCF_001515625.1 of Sinocyclocheilus rhinocerous. NCBI lineage: Eukaryota > Metazoa > Chordata > Actinopteri > Cypriniformes > Cyprinidae > Sinocyclocheilus > Sinocyclocheilus rhinocerous. The sequence goes on along the minus strand of NW_015662167.1, from coordinate 1,795,967 downwards.
CAGCGTTGTGGTCTGAATGAACATCTGGTTCAGGGCAGAAAAAAGATTAAGAGTAATATTTTAGCCTGGCCTCAGCCATGACCTATCACATGATGTAGATCAGCCGTCAGGGCTTTAGCACTGAGATATCACTGCACATTACACATATATATAAACTCTGTTGATTGTCACAATGCATTTCCTGGAAATTAGTATAATGACTATTAAAAGACAAAGGGCTGAAATCAGCCATGTGAAATAATTCAATCAGTTTATGCATGTGTAATGCGAGCCAAAAAACTGACCCCTTATATCATGTTTATTGCAATTTGAGTCATTTATTTCATTTAGTTAATTTATAATATATATACTGTAATTGAGACCGCTTATATTTCATGAGATTATGCAGCATGCAACCAAATAATTACTGCTTTAAGTCTAAAATTCTGTTAAAAATGTCATTATTAAAAAAAGCTGTGATGGTAAAACTGTTTTCCCCCCTATTAGAAATATAAAGATAAGCAAAATATACTTAAAAAAACAAAACTAAACATGATAAAATGTAAGATAGCAGCACACAAATATATACTGCAGCCCGCTGTATAGTCTGGTATTTTATTCTTCCATGCTCATCTTTTCATTTACAAGAAATGAAAAGACTTGAAGACCACCTGAGGGCCAAAAGCTTTGCGGTTGACCGGCCACTAAAAGACCTCTCTATTAGTCAGAGTATACTTTCCATTTTTAAATCCCTGTGCTTTGTAAGCAAAACCATCCCCCACAGGATGAACAGACGTGAAAAATTGAATGACTAAATGCATGAAGTGTGGCTAGCACCTGAACAGTTTTTAGCACCACAATTAAATAGCAATTATGTTAACCTGATATTAGATACAGTTTTTTAGGTTTCTATTATCTGACTATGGCTGAAGCATTCACAAGAAAATGTTGCAGCATCATTAACTGAAACAGAACCATCTAATCTAGTGAAATGCATGTCTAGACACTCTCAGGGTAAAGATCATATTTCTGTATGACGTTAATATCAGGCACTAGTGAATCTTCTACACTAATATCACAGTAACAAGACTCAGGATTTTATATGAATGACTACATCTAGGAACAGATATGCCAAAAGACCCAAACATAAATAGTTAAACAATAGTGAAATTAATGCAATGTATGTGACATGTATCTCCAGTAATATTAATTAAATTATATTAAATTAAATGCAAAATAGTTGGTAAGAAAATCAATATGATATCTCTTTTGTTTTAAATGTATCCTTAGGTCTAATTTTAATGTGTTTTTTTACATAGTAAAATATGTAGTAATGGAAAAACAAAAAGTACATCTATTATTAACTATTTTGTTTTTCTGTATAGAGTTATTGCCTATTAAAATGTGATAATCTCTGTCCAAAATCCATCTTAATCTATATTATATTAACAATGTACCTTTTCTGTGGATTGTGATGTGCCAAAAAATATGGGCACAAAGGCCAGCCAGATGATACAGGTGGTGTACATGGTGAAGCCGATGGGTTTGGCCTCATTGAAGGTCTCAGGAACCCCTCTGCTCTTAATGGCATAGACTGTACATGTGACCATCAGCACCATACTGTAGCTCAGACAGCCAATCAGAGACAGATCTGACATATCACATTTCAGGATCCCACGCGCATACTCAGGGTTGGGGGGACGTAGCTCATCAAAGTCGACAGTCGTGTGAGGGGGAATCACTCCAAACCAAATGAAAACACCCAGGAGCTGTGAGCAGAAAAGAGGTAGGAATGAATGTTTATACAAGATTAATGTCTGTAATGGTCCATGATATCTAAGTTACATCAATTCACTAAGAATTCAACTCCAACAATTCTCTGAACATCTTTGTGAAGGAGACCATGTTTCTTAATGTTTCCTCAAATAATATGCATTAACAACGTTAATGGAACACCAAAAAAGAGAAGAGCTTTCAGTGCACCTCCACGCTACACTCAAAATATTGCTTCATTAATTATTCAATGGACAAGAAGTTCTCAGACAAAAATGTCTTTCGGGAACATAGAGCACAGTGACAACCCTGTAAACATCTTGCACAGCAGCTACTCTGAACAAGAGTACATTAAGCACAGATTATTATGCAAATAATTTAAATTAACATTGACTAATGTTGTGCTATTATTATAGACAATTTTTTAATATGTTAATTATTATATAATTAAAATAATTTATTATTATTAATAATAATAATAATAATTTTCATTTTCAATAAACAAAATTGCAAAAAATCTGTTGAACACTTTTGAATACCTCAAAACATAAATTCATCATATATGTGAATATAATAATACTACATGTTATATATAAAACTAAAACTAAAACTTTGCTAAATGAAGAAATGTTAATTTATCATATATATATATATATATATATATATATACACACCTGACCGCAAATCACGAGGGGCAAGGTCTCTACGCGGCATGTTTTGTTCCCCTTAGGCTCTCAAAGCTGAAAAGATTTCCATACAAAAGTGTGAGGACGTCGAAATAGCTGTGCTTTTCATAGAAATCTCTCAGGAGCGAGTGACGAAAAGGATTTTCACAGAGCGAAAAAGTGCTGAAAAAGGAAATGCGCCATGTGTTTGGAGAGAGGCTGCCCTGGGGAGAATGAAAGACAAGGCTTTCAATTTATAAACCGCAAATCACGAGGGGCAAGGTCTCTACGCGGCATGTTTTGTTCCCCTTAGGCTCTCAAAGCTGAAAAGATTTCCATACAAAAGTGTGAGGACGTCGAAATAGCTGTGCTTTTCATAGAAATCTCTCAGGAGCGAGTGACGAAAAGGATTTTCACCGAGCGAAAAAGTGCTGAAAAAGGAAATGCGCCATGTGTTTGGAGAGAGGCTGCCCTAGGGAGAATGAAAGACAAGGAGAGAGACAAGTGGAGGGGGTTAAAACAAGTATGTGCGCTGCTGCATTGTGCATTAGTGGATCTCTTCAGGCTGGGATTGAGTGCTGTCCTCTCTCGCCTCACTCTGACTAACCCATGGGACTCACAGCCCTCCTCCTTGGAAACAGCAGCTTCGTTTCTGGCCTTTTCCCTCTTGTGGAAACTACTCTGCACCTATTTTCACCTGTCAGTCTCACAGTAAAGTCTCAAACCTTCGATTTGAGATTGCTTGGCAAAAGCAGGCTCATTATGTGTAATCTTCCTGGCAGATTCAAACAAAAGCGTTCCTCGGAAATAAAAGCTTACATTCAAATTCTTTACATTTACATTTAGTCATTTAGCAGACGCTTTTATCCAAAGCGACTTACAAATAAGAAAAAGTAATTAAAACTAAATGCATTGCATATATATACAGTATATATATATATATATATATACACTAATTAGATTACTATGTATCATTTTATATTAATTCAGGCTTAGATTACAAGATGCAAATTAAACTAGATGAAAAATTCACTTTGTGGTCCATTCATTTGCCATAATTTCATAATTTCTTCCAAGACTCCTGATATTCCCATTGTAGGGTGATTGATCTGTTCTCTAATCGCAAGAGGGAATGGCAGAGGATCCCCAAATCCATGTGTGAAAAACTTGTTGCATCTTTCCCAAAAAGACTCATGGCTGTATTAGATCAAATGGGTGCTTCTACTAAATACTGAGCATTTTTCAGTTTTTCTTTTTTAATAAATTTGCAAAAATGTCAACAATTCTGTGTTTTTCTGTCAATATGGGGTGCTGTGTGTACATTAATGAGGAAAAAAAATTAACTTAAATGATTTTAGCAAATGGCTGCAATATAACAAAGAGTGAAAAATTTAAGGGGGTCTGAATACTTTCCGTACCCACTGTAAACCCTTTAGCTCCTGCCTCAGAGAGAGGACTACTCACTTGATGTCATCTTCATTAGCGAAGATAATAACCCCTCTGGCATTGGATGTCTCCATTAGCCTCTTGATGATCTTGTCAAACTCTCCTGGTCTTGGCTCCCTAGGAATTTTAATAGACTGTGCGATGCAAAGACCTCCTGAATAAAAAAAATAAAATAAAAGGATAGATAGTTGTGAAGGACTTGCAGGACGTTAATAAAAGAATGATGATTGCAAGGTCTTTCAAATGAATATGACATGCAGGTCAGTCTGTAGCAGTCTATCATTACATCTAGGTGACTAATAACTTGTTTACACATAGAAAATCACATGAAACCTTTATCCTCTGATCATTATCCTCTTTCCTCATCAAATACAACACCAGAGGTGTTAAATCCTGGGATAGACTGTGATAAATAAAGCACATATATGACCAAACACTTATATACATATTAATGCATTCATTCATTTTTCTTCTCTTTCTTTTTCTTTTTTATATCAATTCAGTTTTAAGTACCTGCTTCCCTGGATATCTGAACGAAAGCATCTACACCACTCTCTCCATAGTTGCCCTCTGATGCCAGAGTAGAAACATAGTTCCAGCCCATGGCTTTGACGATGTCTACCATCGCCTGGGCTTGGAAGGAATCAGGCGGCACGACTCGGGAGAAAAAGTCATAGCGATTGTTGTCACTAAGCTCAGGTGCTGTTGAAGCATAACTGATCTGAGGTATCTGTGAAATGGAAGATACATAACACATCAACTTCAACTTTTCAGTGAATCATTAAAACATTGGCGACATCCATACAGTAGGCAAAAACAATATGAGTAGTATGTCTGCATTCACAGTATTCATAAAAGAGTTGGCGAAAAGTCAGTGGAATTTCACTATCCCACAAGGCCATGGGAGAGGATTTGTGAATGGCACTAAAGCAATGTAACAGATGCTGGTTGGTCACATAACAATACCAATATGATGGATATAGTATGTCCAGATTACATTCATACCATATAGAACATGCTTCTTCAGCGGTTACAAAGTGAGTACTTATTCGAAACAATTGCCTACTCAAAGAGTATGCGATTTTGGATGAAGCTATTTGTGTTTCATTCAAAACACTGATTCAAATAACAAAATATGTGTCATTGAATCATTCACTTCACCCGTTTGTTCAGAAATGCTGATTCATATAGAAAAGTCGCATGGAGACTATTTTCGATGGCAGAGTGACAATAGACAACATATCTGGAAATACTAGGTCTAAGATACTGTCTACACACAAAAACAATTAGTGTAGAAAAATTTCACTCAGTAATTGCTAGTAAATTTCACAAACAATTACAAAGAAATGGAAAGTAACACATTTAATCAAATGTTTTTTAATAAAACACATTTTTGAAAATAAAAGTGTTTTTTTTTTGCATATTCCAATAATCTTTGTTTTATTTACAACGTTGAAAAAAGGCTGCTCTCTTGTTTATTGAACTGTAGTGCAAAAGAAATATCACACTGCTACGTGATATAGCTAATCATGTCTGAAGATCATCATATTCAGTAGACCATCACATTTGTTGTAGTAATATTGTCCTAGCAAGTCTCCTACAGCAAAACAACCCTAGCTTTAGTGGTAGTGTTTGCTGTAGCTCATAAAAAGTCCTGGGGAAATACAGATGGCACGAGCTACCACTGTTAAAGCATTTGTTTGTAAAACAACAAAAAAAAAAGGATGAGAAGATTAATTTACTGTTGTGCTAGTTTCTTAATGACGCAGCTGATGTCATCGGACCAGGCTTTGCGCAGACTAATGTCTGCCGAGCCCGTGTGGCTTAATAAAAGGTTCTTTAAAGAAGCAGGCCAGCGGACTGTGAGGAAAAAAGGTGGATACAGACCGGAGAAGGAGAGAAGAGGGAGAGGACCATTTGACAGATTATCTGGAAGGATTAGAGGGGTTTTAGTCAAATTACGTTCAGCACAGAGGGAGAGAGACAGATCAAGAGACAAGGTTGCCATTTCTCAGCCATAAGCCATACAATATATTTAATTCTACTAGCTGACATGCTACGACAGATTTAAACCGCCCCTCCCCCATCATACAACATATACATTACAGTCTGTGACCGCCCAGACGCTTGTTACATCTTGCACGAGAAACAACAATATTCAAAGTTTGCAATGCATTCCCCATCCAAATGCAATTCTAAAACATTAGAATGCATATATACAAAGGAAAACATTGATATAGGAGGTTGTTACTGAAATTGACAGATTTGTTGCAATGCACCATAAACATTACAGCCTTCAAGCCTTTCCACACTTGAGTCATGTCAACATTAACAGCAATCACATGCAAACATTTCCTGGAAGTGTTTCAACATATGTTCCCTAAGCATTTATTCTTGTGAAAATATGAACATCTGCTTTATTTTGTCATGATCTGACCCTTAAAAGTGACTTTCACTGGTGGCCGGATATAACGCAAAATATTCAGGTTGATTCATCCAGATTAAATAATATTTCTGATTAAGAAAAATTCATTTAAAATACATTTTAGGTTGCCTGACAATTATTATTATTATTATTATTTTAGTATAGGATACTCCATGATTTATTAAAGATTTACAATATAATGATTTTTTTTATAATGTTTTTTTTGTTTAAGGAAATTCCAAATTATTATTTTAAAAGTGACAGCTTTGCAAGATAAAATCCAATTAAGGGGAAAAAAACTTGCACTCATTCAGTTTTTGTATGGCAACAAAAATCTGCTTAAGGCCGAATGTCATACACCTACCATATGCATCAGATATCGAATGGTTCATGTATATTTATCTATAGAAAGACATCTCGTGTTGTCGTTAAAACAAAATTTTCTGGATTTGTGAATAATATTATTAAGAGAATGTGAGACCAAGAGACTAAGTGCCACCCATAAATGCTGGCTATCTGTCCGTGTCGATATATGTGCTAAAGGTCCACACTCATTTAGCTAAAGCGACAGAGCAGAAGCTGCTTGTAGCTGATAACAGGGCAGCTGCATTTTTCTGGGCTCATGTGTAATTTCCCATCAGGAGTTTGAGCTGGTGAGTGGGCTTTAATGGCGAGCGGATCCTCCGTAATGCTGTAGTTAATATCTGCCATCCTCAGTTCCTACTTACCAGAACTCAGTAAAGAACATGGACATAAACTAGTATGAAGATCAGCATTTATAGAAAAAGATTCAAGATGACACTTTGGTGATTACTACATTTTTAATCTCTGTGTGATTTAATAATTGTGGTATGTCCATACACACAGTCCTTTTCAATGAATCGATTTAAACTCTTAATTTGCTCCTTTTTGATCATTATTAAAAAAGATTTCATGGAAAACTCTTTGTTTTTATTGTATTATAATATTTCACAAAAACATATTGATGTTTATTATTATGCAGTGTTGTATTTTTATTAAATTATTAATTTTATTTATAAGACTTTAAAATTTTAATTGTATTTGACATTTTGCACTAAACATTATGAATCTAATTAGCTGTTTGGTCGAAATGATAGTTTCAATGATGGAAAAAACAACTTGGCATTACACCAGGGTAAAACAGGGTACAATTTTTTAAATAATACAGTATATATCACCATACTTCCCCAGCTGATTAATCACAGTACATCAAGATAATTGTTTTGCATTACAAGTTTTCTGAAATGTTATGTTAAAATAGGAAAATGAGGCAATGTCTTTATATGCACTAATTTGCAAATCTAAACACTGGATAACGCCATGTTCGAAATTCTTGTTTAATTTTGTTTACATATTAAAATTATAGGCTACAGAGAGGATTTTAAATATCAGTCTATATATCAGAAAATACTGTCAACAACCAGAAATCTGCTTTAAGGAATTAAAGTAACATATAAATCAGACAAAAGATATATTAACAACTCCCTCTGTGGAAACATTCAAAATATAGATAATAAACAAAATAACAAAATAAAGAATAAAACTAGTAGTTTGGTGTATATAAGTGTTGTTAAATTGGAGATTTCTGGTTCAGTGAATGAGGAAAAAAAGCTTGCTTTAAAGATATGTATGCTAATTGAAATATACAGACGCAAATAGAAAAAGTATAATAAAATAAAAGCATTATTGATGCAAAAGAAGAAGATTAAGAATGTTATGGAAGCAAAATATAGTCCAAAATCTCATAATTGACCACTACATGAAAAAAACAATGGCTTTGCCTGTAGTGTTTTTCCTTTCAGAGGAAATATATAAATATCAAGATTTTTGCAAGTCCGGGTGACACTTTTTACTCCAGCAAATACTGTTCATTTGTTAATTTTTCATTTATTCAACTATCTCCAATCTCCTCTTTATCCAATATTATCAAAAGGCTAACACATTTAGATATGATTGTTTTAGCTATATAAGTCAGCCCTGTTCCAGAAAGTATCACTAAAAGTAATGAATTACCACAGCAAAATATGATTAGGATGCACAAATTCCAGGTATAATGTCCGGAGAGAAACCTAATGGAGCTCTGACTAAGTCACTTTTTGTGAATTGTTTATCTTCTCTGAAACTGTGATGACTGAAAATGATTGCAGATAACTCCTGGGTGAGGTTATCAGCTCACGCACAAAAGAACACAGCCTGGAGCAGTGACCACAAAGAACACTAATGATTAAAATTAATAAATAAAAAAATTATAAAAAGTGGCAGAGGGCTGAATGAAATTGAATGTAGCTCAGGTGTAGGATTTGCAAGCTGAATGATGATCTGAAAATGAGAAGGGATTTGAAATTAAATGACATGCACACAGCATATTTCACCTTCGTGGTTGTCAATGTTTTAAAGACACAGGTCAATGGTGCGCGCAATGCAAAACCGTTTTTCACTTCAAGGAAAATCGGATGCACTCTCTCTCAGAACAAAATAAAGGAAGAATCTATATCGTTTAAGAAGCTCTTGCTGAGAGGCCAGTGAGCTGAAACACAATCCAAACCTTTTAACAGAATTAGTTATACTTCCTGTAGCACTGGCCCTATCTGCAGCGCTGCAGATTCCAGGCTTGCAGCAACACCATGCAAGAACAGAAGGGAATACAATGACAATGATTTCAAATACAACACAAAGACTCTTTTCTCAAAATTAGCTTTTTTCTCATGCACTGTGTATGAAATCTTCACTTCAGTTGCACCAAACTTTGCAGTTTTATTCATATTCTGAAGGTTTTCACAGACGGGTTTGCTCATTATTACACCTGCCTGATATATATATTTGTTTTTACATTTTATTCCTATAACATGGTGATTTTTTTTTTTTTTTGGCAGTTGACAGTATGTTCTGATTTATGAAGTGATAAAAAGAAATATTAAAATCCTCCCTCAAGAATTTTAGACTTGGCTTTATCCAATGTTCAGATTTCTGTTCTGGAATTGTATGCAAATGAGTGCATATTTAATTAGGCAACTCCTCATTTGCAATAAAAAAATTCAGAAAATAATACGAAACAATTGTCTTCCTGTACTGTCAATAATAAGCTGCTAGGGAAAGTATGGTGATTTCTAATAGTATTTTTTTTTCCACCTGCCTTGAAGCCTTTCTGGAGCCTGAAACTGAAGGAATCAACATTAAAATGTAGTTCATTAAAATTAAGTTAGCTAAAAAGATCTCTCTCACCGCAAACAGACGAAGAACATTGGCCACCATTATGGACACTGAGCTGGCCGAAGCCCCGATGACCCCTACCACACGCTCTGGTTTTGGGATGATAGGTGGTTCTCCATTGGAACATCGAACATCTGAGTTGTCCTTCTGGATGAGGGCTATAAATGTTAGTTAACAGAGAATGGGAATAAGTATTTTGATTAAAGATGTGATAAATTATGATGCCTATTTATATTAGTTTATTTATATGAATATAAAATAATTTTTACAAATACACATTTTTTCCAGTCCAAAACATAACTTTTATATTTATTTATTTATATAGAATTTTTTAACCCAAGGATTTAGGCTTTGATTTCCATTTTTCCCATTCTATTTGTTCCACCAGAAATTTTCAACAAAGAATGAAAAATGTACCAAACAGCTTGGTCACATATTCATATACCATGGCACATTGATATTGTAAGGTACTTTCAAAAAATAGCATGGTATTGCCATCATAGCAGTGACCAAAGACATGGTATTACCATGGTAATTTTTTTGTAAGGGTGCATATTGGTTTACATCCTTTATATTTAGTTACACATAAAAACCTACTGACACCATATTCAAGGAAGTACAATAGCCTATTTTTATAGGCCTATACCGAAATGCAGAGCATATGTCATTTTATAATTGATTTTAAATTTGATTGACCAAGTTCTTCTTATTTTTATAATTATTCTTTAAAGTTATGTTTCAACCCAAAGTCTCTGTCCTCTAGAAAATGAACTCACTTGCACGTCTTCGCACTCAACAGACCGCTGAGAATAGAGGGCATGTATAGGCATGCATATTAATATTTTATGTAAATTAACTGATACATATTCAGCAACAGGTGAGCGGAAAAAGTGCTATATTTGGATTCAAGCTGAAGTTCCCGCGGGAAGACACAAACACACACACGCGCGCGCGCGTTTGATTAAGTGTTGAAGGGAACAGCAGCACTAATCCCTCTTAATTATTTATCGCTTTACCTGAACAGACATCTTTACAATATCGTAACATTTTACTTAAACTTACATTCAATATATTGACACAACAATTTTTAATTTATTCGCTTCTTTAAAATGTCTCACCGACTGCTGCTGATGCCAGTGTGCGCCCATCTGGAACTGAAGTTTGATGGTTTTGAAGCGCGACAGTAAACGTCCCCAGCATCCGAGTCTTCAGCTCTCATCTTCAAAATGCCCACAGTTTTCTCACACACAAAGACAATTTAAAAATTATTTGGATTAAGACGAGATTTTAATATAGAAAGCATTCACAGTTTAAACTATAAAACGCGGGAAAAGGTGGAAATGCCCAAACAGTCAACAAATCACTGTCAAATCCTTTAAAAGCCCCCTCACTCCGTCTCTTTCCCTCACTCTCTCCCCTTCTGTCTCTCTCTCTCACTCCCCCACTCACTCTCTCTTCCTTGCTCTTTTTCAGTGTGCACTAATGGGCACAGATTGGGATTACCACATGCATGCATTTGAGAAGTCTCTGAGAGAGATGGACCCGTATATATTTTTAATGTGAACGCTGCTGGATATAGTTCTCTGCATTCAGACCGTCTGCTTTTACGCAACTGGTGCGAGACCCTCCTGGTCTTGTCATAACGGTTTATATGCTTTGTTTAGTACATTTTGGAATGAACGGTCACGTGTGTTTTTAAATGGTAGTGTATAGCCTTACTCTTGTCCATAATACCACCATCACTGAAACACATGGCTGTATGGACTAATGGGTTTTTACATCCCCAACATACTAACCGACACAACACTTTGGTCACTTTTTCCCCCGGATATCTTTTGCTTTATGTTAATATTTGTTTTATTTGTTAATGAATTATTCAAATACATTAATGTCATTTCTATTCAAATTTAAAGCAAACCAGTGATCGAGTGACAAGTATTCCCTGTCCACAGATCATTTAAGGTGCTTGTAATATTGTCATTTGTTTATTAGTGTGCTTGTGGATGAATTGTGTTCAACTATGTGGCTATACTATCCGCATTTCATTACTTGATGAAATGGTGTATTTTATTAAGGGATGTTTCATCTATGATAAATCACAAGGTGTATTTTAATGGGCTGTAGCATTTAATTTGGAATGCTATTAAAGATTTATAGCTGTCAATTCAACTTGTGGGATATGTCACACTATAAAATCTGAGTGAGAGATCCAAACATAAAATACAATTGTCTGCTATATATTTATAGTCTTGTGTTTTGAGACAACACTCTCTAGTCATAAATAAATGAATAAGAAACTGTGAATGAAAATGTGTTTTTAGAACTTAGTTAAAAAGGGAAATAAGAAAAATAAGAAAAAAATTAATACTACTGTAAAATAGTAACAAAAATATTACCTTTAAAATGTAAATGAATAAAAAATGTAATAAATGAATGCAAGAAATCAATTAGTAAATTTATAGTAAAACCAAAAAACTAGTAAAAAGCATACAAGAATATGCACCAAATGTTTTGAAAACAAATTAACAAATAAAACTACAATCCATATATGGTATTATCAGTTCTGCAAAAATACATCAAATTAGCACACTCTAAATGCCATTGTCATTATCATCACTGCTGACGTGTAAATTCATAAACACAAAGGGCATTGTTTCAATTATTACAGAACGACCTTAAAATAACCCACAAAGCCCCCATTTTCTGTACAAATACAAAAATGTCATTGGTATAAAATGGTTTGATTTTTCAGATAAAAATTTCTGGTTAAGTTGTAAGAGGGGTCTGGTCTAGACAAAACCACATTTCATTTAGCCATTTGAAATGTGATCCTACCCTCTAGTGGTACAGAGTGGTAACAGCCTGTTGTTTGGTCAAGTAATATGCAAAACAGATTTTAAGTACAATACATCTTGGGGACGTATGATAATAAACCATTTAAATTATACCTCATGCTAAGTCTCTTAGAACAAACTCTTAGCAAAAGTCCTCTTTTTAAGCATATGAATCATCCCTGTATATCTCTAGCCCAAAAACACAGACTTCTCCAAGCCATCCTCGGCCTTGGTGTACTCTAAATGGGATTTAAAATAGCAGCTATTATAGGAAAGGCTATTGCGCACATATTCAAGATAGTCTGGTACTCCCGGACAGATCACATTATCAGCAAGCAGAACGGTGCCTTTCCTTAGCAGACCACAATCCTACAAACAAAGAAGAAAGAAAAAGAGAAGAGTAAAAAAATGTTGGATATAAGCTTGGTGAGCAAAAGCGAGAAGAGAATAGTGGCATAGCAGTAAATTCAGGGACTTCTGGACACTCCATCCAAAGCACACATTTACATCAGTTCTTGTTTTTTCTGGGAATCGAACCCATGACCTTGGCATTGCTAGTGTCATACTCTACTGGTTGGGCTACAGGAAGAGACACCATAATATCTGAGACTGAATGAGATTGCAGTGGTCAGAATCAAACACACCTCCATTAATTTTGTGTCAGGGAGGTAACGGTCCTTCCAGTGGTCCAGAAAAACAAAATCAAATGTTTCAAGCAAGCAGAACGGTGCCTTTCCTTAGCAGACCACAATCCTACAAACAAAGAAGAAAGAAAAAGAGAAGAGTAAAAAAATGTTGGATATAAGCTTGGTGAGCAAAAGCGAGAAGAGAATAGTGGCATAGCAGTAAATTCAGGGACTTCTGGACACTCCATCCAAAGCACACATTTACATTTACATCAGTTCTTGTTTTTTCTGGGAATCGAACCCATGACCTTGGCATTGTTAGTGTCATACTCTACTGTTTGGGCTACAGGAAGAGACACCATAATATCTGAGACTGAATGAGATTGCAGTGGTCAGAATCAAACACACCTCCATTAATTTTGTGTCAGGGAGGTAACGGTCCTTCCAGTGGTCCAGAAAAACAAAATCAAATGTTTCAATTCCAAAGTGCTCCTTCATGCGTGGGATCCAATCTTCAGACGCACCTTCTACAAGCTGGATCTGATGAAGTAATACATTAGCTCAAGACATGATAAACAAGAAATGAGTCTTATCCTTTTAATATATAGGCTACAAACATAATGTTCAGAGAGTAAATAAGGATGACTGTATTTAAACAATGTGTTTGTGGAGGAACAGGGCCCTTACTTTGTCTTCAAGACCCGCCCAGGCGATTACTTGTCGGGCAATTGCAGCATAATCTGCATTGAACTCCAGTGTTATCAGACGAGCTCCAGGAGGAAGGAGTCGAGCGATGCGCACTGTGGAGTATCCACAGTATGTGCCCAACTCTAGGACCTTCTCTGGGTTCAACTCGCTCACCACTGAGTCCAGGATAGAGCCTGAGAACATACACACACAAATATACATAAAAGACAGTTACTGGTTAAATCGCAACGTTATAGCCAGCTTAGTAAAAGCTCCACAAATTACTGAATTTGAGTTGATTAAATACAAATATACAGATTCCTATAGAAATACATTTTTATTTTATATTTTTATTTTATTATTATTTCTTTGAGATTTTGTCCTGAAATTCTTGAAGAAAATCATTTGACAAGAGATAAAATGTAAATATAAAACAGTGTTCTGACCTTTCTCATCTCCAACGTTCATAGCCCATTCGCTGTGTCGGCAGAAATGATCAATGGCCGAGATCACACTCTGGGGGTCACCTCGCGTTGCACGTTTCCTTACTGCTTTCAGCAGACGCTATAGTCACAACAAAGAATAAAGAGGTCTGGTGATGACTTTGCTTACTTTATGGGCCTCAAAAGTCTAACATAGTTAAACTTCCTCAGTCTTAAGATCCTATTGTCCATAGTTGCAAATAAAGAACAGAGGTACACGTTGTAATTTTGGTGATAGAAAGCTGTGTTTAACCAGGACTGATTGAGTCACCTGTGGTCGAGTTGATCTGGTCAGAGTATCAAGAGCACGCTCAACGATGACGTCGTGCCAGAGTAACGCCAGACTGCCACTGAACTGCACAGCAGTGGGGATGAGCCAGGAGTACAACACGTATAAAAGCACTGTGGCCACGACACACCAGCACAGCAACATACTAGAGCCAGACACAGATGTATAAACCTTTATAATACACTCAAATCAGGTAATTAATTGAATTAAGCAAATAGTCTTGTACGGTACAGATCTAGTGAATTAGCTAAAAAAAAATCGCAACAAATTCAATCAAAAGTAAATTCAAAGTGTTTGCACTGCACTTATTAAGTACTTTATAAATGACTGAAATGTGTTATTTATTATTTCATTTAATTGTGCAGCCATTGCTATGTAAAAATGACTATTTTTGACATATCAGTACAACCTGAAAATCAGTACTACCATTCACAATTTGGGATTGGCAACATATTTGTAATGTTTTTTGAAACAGAGTTTTCTGCTCACCAAGGCTGCATTTACGAGATCAAAAACACAGTGAAATTGTGAAATATTATTACAATTTAAAATAGCTATTTTGATCCTTCTGAAATCATTCTAATATGCTGATTTGGTGCTGAAGAAACATTTTAATTCTAATTGTTACATCTAATTGTTATCTATGTTAAAACCAGAGGTGCTGCTTAATATTTTTGTGGTAAAAGCGATACAGTTTTGATGAATAGAAAGTTTTAAAGAACAGCATTTATTTTACTGTCCTTACTTTTGATTTGATTTGTCAATTTAATGCATCCTTGCTGAATAAGTTTTAATTAAAAAAAAAATCTTACTGACCCCAAACTTTTGAACAGTAGTGTACATCAAGCAATATTAAGAATTATGTCAGCATAAGCCAGGGCTGATTTTTTTTCCATCCCTGCAAGTTTTTTATGTGAGCCATGCTTCACTGAGGTTCTATAATGAACCTTTCAATGAAACTGTAAAACAATGTAACTATGAAGTCGTGGCCTAATGGTTAGAGAGTCGGACTCGTAACCCAAAGGTTGCAGGTTCGAGTCTCGGGAGGAGTGAATGTACAGCGCTCTCTTCCACCTTCAATACCACGACTGAGGTGCCCTTGAGCAAGGCACCGAACCCCCAACTGCTCCCCGGGCGCCGCAGCATAAATGGCTGCCCACTGCTCCGGGTGTGTGTTCACGGTGTGTGTGTGTGTTCACTGCTGTGTGTGTGCACTTTGGATGGGATAAATGCAGAGCACTAATTCCGAGTATGGGTCACCATACTTGGCCACATGTCACTTCACTTCACTTCTCTATAAAAAATGCAACTAAGCCAGATATTGCCGTGCATCCCTTTGAACTGTCTGTGCAAATTAAGTGTTATTCTATCATCTTTCAAGACAGCACACACACACACACATAACACCAATATATCCAATATGATTAGGCTGTCTGATTACTCTGGTACAGCATAGGTCTGTACTGCTGCAGGTCATGAGATGAATAAATATGGAAATTAATGTTCTCATTCAGCGCTGTGCTTTCATCTCCAGTCATTCCTCTATTGTCATGGTCTAATGAGATGGGTGGTTACTATGCAGCAAATAAACCCTGCATTGAAAATCTCTCTCATGTGATTATTTAGTTGCATTTACATGTTGCTGTAGCTCACTCTGTCCATAAGGCAGTTTGGGATCTATGCTTACTGTATTTTTCACCAAATGCAGACTTTGTAAGCACGAGAGGTTGCTTTCAAAAATATGATTTTTTTTACCAATCTCAAACTTTTGAACCACACAGTACAGATTGAAAATCCAGCATTCACTTCACTGAATGAATGAATGGAGAATACAGGGTGGTCTCTAACTCCACTCCTACTTTGTAAATCACATGAAATGTTCTTCAGATATTTTTTGTTGAAAGGAACATGTGCTTTTTCACAAAAGAAGTTCTGTTAATAATTGATTTGTTAATAAAGAAGAGTAAACTAGTCATGGAGAGTAAGAATTGCAACTCTAAAGTGGGATTTTAGAGTTGCATGGCAACAAGATCAAGGTTAAGAGCTATTAGACAAAGAGTGTGGCACCCTTGAGAGAGGACCATGACAAGTGCTTCTCGGGCTTTCTTTAAATATAAACACAAATGTAGCTGGGGTCTGGAGTGGAATGCAGAGCTCAGCCCCTTTACAGGACGGCCATTGTTAGTGAGAAAATCCTCTCAAATGGGTGTTGGAAAGGAATGAGTGAAGCACAGAGTCTGGCTTTCACAAATGCACTGCTGTAAATATATACCAGTGAACATATGTAATGCATTGGAAAAGTTCTGTATATATTCTGCTAATTGCACACAGCAATAGCAAATATCACAGCAACCATGTTAAATAGCACCGGATTTCATTCACGTTGACTAATTTTGATTAGAGCCACATATTAATTTACAGTGAACAAGAAATGCAATACACTGAAACAGACTGAGCACAAAAGAATCTGGTGATACTGAATCAAAAGTACATGTTGTCTTCAGTGATGTGAAAACATGATAATTGTTATCAGCTGACCAGAAAACACACTGTGAACCATTTACTAAACTAGATTTAACCTAAATTGAGTTCCAATTTTAGATACAAGCCAAGAAAACATCTACAAAACTGAGCAAAACACACTGACACAGAATAATAAAAATATAGCTATTCAAATATTAAAAGAGGCTAGAAAATGGGTTATACTTAATGTAATATTATTATGAACATATAACATGTATTCATTAATAAGAGACTGTACGATAAAAGGACACCTTCCTAAACAAATACAATGGAACTAAATGATCTAAATGATAAAGCAGTACTGTGTAACTGCAAACACATAATTCAATAAAAATTGCAGCAAGTGACATAAATGAGAATAAATGACCATGTAAGAATAAAAGATGGAGAGAAAACACTTACTTTTGATGAGGGCCTCTCTTTTTACCTCTTACAAAATGGAGCTTCTGTTAAACCGAACATGCAAGGCTTCAAATGCACATTCTACTGATCAGCTGTGCCCTCTCTCTCTCTCTCTCTCTCTCTCAGCTGACCCTGTAATAGGCTCTCTAACCTTTTCTGGGTAGACTTGAGCAGTGAGGAATGTCTGGCCGTAGGTCTTTTGGGTGTATTCACAAGTCTTGTTTGGTTCGATTGAATCGAACTCAAGTTCGTTTCCCCCTTTGGTGCGGATCTTTTGGGCAGGTGTGAATACAGCAATCGCACTCTGGTGCGGACCAAACAACCGTACGGAGACCCAGCTGAAGAGGATGACCTTAAGCACACGTGTGGTTTTGTTTACAGTTTATGGTTCACTTGCAAAAAGGGCAGTGTGAACAGGGCCGCTGGCCAAATGGGTGCCCTAAGCAGAATTGTATTGTTGTGCCCCCTCCCCCAAATTATGGATGCGAAAAAAAACACACACAAAAAAAACACCTACTGTAGGGGTCAAAATAGAACTTTAATAAAATATAAAAGTAAATAAATAAATTATTAAATTAAATTTAATAATTAATTAATTAAATTGTATTATTCACAAATTACAATTGTAGCTCTAGACAGTTACCTATTGCTATTATTTTATACAGTTGTCTGATTGATTTTATAGTCTCAAGCATTCAGAAATCACACAAAAGAAAATTAAGCAGCTTTACGATAAAAGCATGGTACATTTTTGTAAGGGTTGTGATGTCCACATGTTTTTGAAGATAGAAGCTGTAGCATTTCTATCGCAAAAAGGTGGCCAAAAATGAAAGATTATGTGAATATTTGAATTAGCTTAAATGTTTGGTCAATATTAAAAGACTTGATCGTCCTGTAAGTGTAACAGCAGCAATAACCAGGCCTTTGGCGCCCTTTACAGACATTTGTAATAATATGTAATGTAAATATCTAAATTGATTATTTTGTATTAGGCATTATGTATTTTAACAGTGTTTTTCAATGAAACCATATAATTATTAATTAACCAATCATTATTGCCTCATTGTTTTTATATAATGCATTTTAAGTCATTTTAAAGGCTGTTGTTGGCTTAGGTCTGTTTTTATAACCACAAAAAATATTTTCTTAATACTTCTTTGTAAACTATTATTTGAAGTAAAAAAAAAAGAAAAAAAAGAAAAAACATGGTTAATTTGTGGTTAAAAACCATGGTTAATTTGTGGTTACATCCATGGCTACAAGAACCATGTTTTTTGGTTTTATTCGTAGTAAAACCATGGCTAATTTTCGTAAGAGAACATGGAAACTCAGAGAGAATATTAGATGCGTTGTTGGTGGTAAAATGATTACCGACATTAAAACAGGTTATTAACGCCAACAGTCTAAAAAAATTCACAGGATTATGAATGTACCTGAAAGTGATTCACGGGCTTCTTTTTCATCTTTTTGTTTTCTCGGCACCGGATTCCTGATGTCTTTTCACGGGCGTTGTTGTCCATCAATTATGGTCATTTGCATTCAGCCGCAAACGCATAGCGAGCTGTTGGGCTCAGATGCTGGAATGTCGCGTCTCGTGTAGCCTGCTGCCTGCTTAAGCGTTGACCGTATTCATGTTCATGTTTAGATTTTTATTTATGTATATGTATATGTATATGTTAATTTTAATATTAATATAGAACGAAAGTTTTTTTTTAGC